>NC_138907.1:1796119-1847339 GCF_965231255.1 Vanellus vanellus
CCAGCCCGCCGCGCGGTACGGCCGGGCCGCGCAGGGAGGCAGCCTGCATAACATTACCGGTCCTGAATGCAGCCCTTGTTTCTGCTGCCCCTCCGCGCAGCGCGGGCAGCGCGGGCAGCGCGGGCAGCGCGGGGCAGCCGAGCTCCGCTGGCGGGCTGGAGGCGCAGGAGCGGGCATCGCCTTGTGTTTTACGGGGGAGATGCGCTTGGGTCTTTGGAGGGGGGGGAGCGAGGAGGGGGGGGGGAGTGTAAATTTCCTGTGAAATGAGAGAGAAACTTGTCAGCGGGAACTGGGAGAAGAGGAGGGCCTCTGTTAGTCTTCAAAGAGAGAGGGAGAGAGGGAGAGAAAGAGAGAGGGATTCTTTTTCTTGTTTCCTTGTTACCCCCCCCCCCTTTTTTTTTTTTTTTCCAGAATAGATATAGCACGAATTTTTAATTCGTCTTCCTTTCACAGACAACAATGCTGGTTTTGAAGCTGGGCACAATTTGGGTTTTGTGAGGGGTCCCCCGGCCCAGCTGGCCATATGGGATACAACATGTAGAACATGCCTAACAATGAGCACGAGTGACAGCCCTAACAAAACGCAAAGGACACTGCTCCCTGACTCCGGGATGGACTGCCTCCCTTAAATGAATTGAATGGCCCTAAAAAGAGGAAAGGAGGGGGGGAGAAGAAGGGAGGGAAGGCACAGGGAGGGGGCCCACCCCCCCGAAACTGTCTCTCCTTTTTTTCTCCCCCTTCCCCGGCCCGGCCCAGCCCTGGCTGCCTTTTCCTCCGTCTCTTTAATATGCACGCCTCTAACATGCTCACCTCCCTGCCTCCCCCATTGTGCTGTTTTGTGAAGTCTACTGTATATTGTGCAAAGATAGACTGCCCGGAGCTGGCCCGGCAGCATGGGAGATATAAGGCCACGGAGGTTAGGGCCACACAACTGGTTTTATAGACTTAGCAGAGCCTGGGGGAAAAGAAAAGGAAAAAAAAAAAAAAAAAAGAGAGAGAGAGAGAGAGGAAAAAAAAAAAAAAAAAGGAAGAAAAAAGTGACAATTTTCCTTCTCTCCCCGCTCCTGCCTGGCTCGCCGGGGCTGGAGGGGGGGGACACCCGGTACCCTCCGCAGTTAGGACGCGGGTCCGGCACCCCGGCGGGGCGTCCCCGGGCTGGAAAGCCGGATCCTCCGGCAGCTTGCCCGGGTCTCCCCGGTGAACCAGCCGGGGCTGCTCCACCGGTGCGCAGGCAGGTTACCGGCGCTGTCCCTACCGGGAAGCCGTGCATCTCGCAGCCTCGGGCGGTTTGGATCAGGGCTCACCCGGCGGAGAGGCGAGGGGAAGGAGGAGCAAGAAAAGAGGGGGAAAAAAAGAAAAAGACAAAAAAAAAAAAAAAAAGAGGAAAAGGGAAAAAACAAACAAACAAACACAACAGCCCGAGCGCGGGGCTTTGGGGCCGGCGGAGGGTGCGCCGGGGCACGGCGGGTTTGGGGTGCTGCGAACCGGCACCGATCGCTTTTGGGTGTTGGACGGAACCGGCGCGACTTGGCCCTGCTCAGCCCGGCGGGACGGGGCGGGCGCTGTCCCATCACACCGGACAAGCCCTTTTTTTGTGAAAAAAATATATATTTTTAAGTACCCTTACCATCCTAAAATGGCAGTGGAGGGCGAGGGGGCACACAGCTGTGCCCAAACTCGCTCCCACCCGGGGCTGCGCCTGCCCCAAACCGGCCGTAACTTCCCCGGGGCCGGGCTCGGTCCCCCGCTTCACCCCGGCTGAGCCGCCCAGCTCCGCCTCGCCTCTCTCTTCCCCCTTCCTCCCCCCCCCCGCCCCGATTTTTGGGGGGGATGCCCCAGGTGTTAACCCTTTCCCCCGACCTGCCTGAGCCGCCGGCGCATCCCCGAGGGCTGAACCCGAAGTTTCCGCGCTCCCCCCCCGCACAAACGGCCCCCAGCCCGGGGAGGGAGGGAAGCTGAGGTGATGCTGGTACCCAAAACTCCGCAGCCAGAGGACCCCAGCTGCACGGGGGCCACTGGGGTGTATAAAAGCACAGCCCCAAAAATAAAAGAATTCTTCTCCCCCCCCCCGTTTTTTCGCCAGCTCCGGGTGTTGGAGGACTCGGGCTGAAGACGACTGCTTCGAAAAAAAAAGCCGCTTTCCCCCAAAAAAAGAAGTTTCGGGGGCGGCGGGCGGGGGGCGAGGGGGGGGGCCTGCTCGGCCGTGTCTTCCCCCCCCTCTTCCCCTGCCCCACGCCGGGCCGAGCCCCCCGAAACGCCGCCGGGGGCTGCGGGGAGCGGCGGCGGGCGCCGGCCGCACCGAGAAGTGGAACAAAAACGGTTCGTCGTTGTTATCGGTTCCTTCTCTTGTTTGTTTTGGTTTTTTTTTTTGTGTGTGGTTTTTTTTTTGTTGTTTTTTTTTTTTTTCCTCGAAACAGAGCTTTTTAAAAATTAAAATTCTTCTTATAATATGGCAAGCCAGGGTTTGCACACAATGGGGCCGCTTTCCTGCGGCCGCGGGCAGAGAGGGTTTAACCCGTCGTTCTTTTTCCTCTGCTCGCGGTTACTCGGGAATAGTTGTGCGCGAACCCCAAATAAGAGAAACCAAAATGAACGCCCTGGCTGCCGCTCACGGCAGCGATAGTCGCAACGAGGTACAAAAAGACACCCGCTAATAGTTGTCGGGGGTTACGGGCGGCTGAAAATTGTCCTAGAAGGGGGGGTGGGGTGGGGGTGGGGGGCGACGGAGATCTCCGTGTTGGGGTACGGCGGCCGCGCTCCGGGGGCGCGCACCTTCCTCACAAAACCACAGGAGCAGCGGGGGGGTTTTATTCTTTATTTTTTTTTTTTTTCAGTTGTGACGATTCCCCCCCCCTCCCTTTTTATTTTAGTTGTAGGTAGACAGGACCACTCTGAATGGCGCAAAAATTTCTGTAAACAATGACGCACAAAAACACCTCCCCTCCCTTCCCCCCCCCGCCTCGCCCCGAAATGAAACCGAGTCCCCCCCCCGCCAAAAAAAAAAAAAAAATGGAGGGGAAAAGAAACGGGAGAGGGAAAAAAACAGAATAATAATAATAATAATAATAATAATAGCAATAATAATAATAATAATAATA
Organism: Vanellus vanellus; assembly: GCF_965231255.1. Taxonomy (NCBI): domain Eukaryota; kingdom Metazoa; phylum Chordata; class Aves; order Charadriiformes; family Charadriidae; genus Vanellus; species Vanellus vanellus. The sequence continues at coordinate 1,799,218 of NC_138907.1, forward strand.
GCATTTCCCTCTCCATTCCTTCCCCCGCAGTTTTTTATTTTATTTTTGGAGCATCAGTCTGTCTCTTTCTCTCTCTTTATTATTTTTGTTTTCCTCCTTTTTGTGGGTGTGGGTGTGGGTGTGGGTGTGTGGGGGTCAGTGTGTGCGCGCTCCCCTCCGGCCTTCACCAAGTCCATTGCTGAGCTTGTACTAAATGGTGTGCTGTGGGGTACTGGGGGTTGCTGGTAGCGCTGTACTGGGCGTTGTATTGCATATGCTGTAGAGACTGGGCGCTATAGGCGGAGAAGGGGATTCCCGTCTGGAAAGTCGCGGCTGCCAAGTCCTGAGCTTTGAGCGTGTGGCAGGGCTTGCCGTCCCTGACTAAGACCGGCACGGCCACCCGCCGCGGGGAGGGAAGAGGAGTCACTTCCATACCTTTCTCGGCCCGGGCCCGCTTCATCTTGTAGCGATGGTTCTGGAACCAGATCTTCACCTGGGTGGGGGTGAGGCGGATCAGGCTGGCCAGGTGCTCCCGCTCCGGCGCCGACAGGTACCGCTGCTGCCGGAACCGCCGCTCCAGCTCGTAGGTCTGCGCCTTGGAGAAGAGCACCCTCCTCTTCCTCTTCTTCCCCGCGTCCCCGCCGCCCGACGCCTCCTTCTCGTTGTCGGGCGACTCGTCGGCCGACGGCTCCGGCGACTTGCCGGAGGGGTCCTGGCCACCGCCGCCGGCCGTTAGCCCGTGCACTGCGGAGAGTCCCGTTAGCGGAGGTGGTGGTGGTGGTGGTATGGTGGGGGGGGGGATGGCTCCGCGCTGCGCGACCCCCGCCGCCCCCCGCATCTCTCCCGCATCCCTCCCGCCGCCCGGCCCCGCTCCCCCGCCGTGGAGGGCGGGGGATGGGGGGGGATGGATGGAGACACCGGCCGGGGCTCACCCACCCGTGGCAAGCTGTAGCCCACCCCCACCTCCTCGCCCCAGCGCCCGGGGATGCCCCCGCGGGCGCGGAGCCGCTGGCTGCCCCGTCCGCGTCGCCGCTGCGCGGTACTCACGGGAGTATTGGATGCCCTCGGCGCTCGCCAACCAGCGCGTGTAGGGATTATCGCTATTATCATAGAAAGGGTTCTTCAAAGGCAGCGTCTGAACAGTGTCCAAGGGGGTTTGTCCCAAAACTCCCGCTTTCTTGGGCGGCTCCGGCGCTTCGCTCTCTTCCTCGCCGCCCTCCGCGGCGGAGCCGTCCTCATCGTTGGTGTCGGGGAGGTCCAAAATGTCCTTCACCGAAAAGCCCGTCTTCGTGTTGGTCAGAGACATGGTCCGGCCCGAATTTAGGCAGGAAAGTTGGAGGAGCAGCTCCGCCGACCCGCCGCGGCGCGGGCGCGGGCGCGGACGCGGGCGCGGACGCGGGAGCGGCGACAGCAGCACCGCACACGCACACGGCAGCGGGGGGCGGCGGCACGCGTGGAGGAGGGGGTGGGAAAAAAAAATAATTATAGAATAATGTAGATTTATAGAAAAATAACCGAAGGGTTTTGTGCAGAAGAGGAAGCGGAGCCCCGGCCGCAGCGGTGGATCTCTGCGGCGGTGGTTTCTACGGGCTTGTTCTGCCACGGGGGAAATTCAGAGAGCGGGAGCAGCAGCTGGCTTCGGAAATAGTTTGTAACTCCAGGGGAAAGGGGGGAAAGACACGCCAAAAAAAAAAAAAAAAAAAAAAGGAAAAAAAAAAAAAAGAAAAAGAAAAAAAAAGATCACTTCTGGATCTTGCTTAAACACCCCGAACCCGTGCCTGCCGCTTGAAAAACCCGAGCCATTGCTGGAGCGAACAGTCCATATAAGGCTGGTCCCCACACATGAACCTGCCGAGAGGAGGGAGAAAAAAAATACATTAAACCCGGGAAAGGTTGGCCACGTGTGGGCGGGTCTTGGAAGTCAAGTGGATGAAGACAGTGTTTGCAGATGTGAAATTGCGGGTTTTGGGCGAGCTCCGAGCTTCCACCATTGGTGATGAGTGGTATAACGTGTCAGTTAATTACCGGCGTGGGGAGGGCCCTTCCGCGGGTGTGTGTGTGTGTCAGCGAGAGAGGGAGGGTGTGATTTTCTTTTTTTTAAACACGGTATTTACATACAAAGAGCCTCGCACACCAGCCCGATATTCCGCACGCTCCAAAGTGTGTTTTCCAACGATTGCCTTGAAAAGCGGGGAGGAAAAAAAAAAAATAGGGGGGGGGGTGATAAGGAGCGAGGGAGGCTGGGTGCGTGGTTTCCCACCCCTCCCGCGCAGCCTGCGCGCCCACGCAAACCCGGGGGCAGCGCTTTTTTTTTTTTTTCCTTTTTTTTTTTTTTTTTTTTTTTTTTGCGCGGGGACGCGCTCAGAGCCCCGCGCGGGACCGAAACGAGAGGCGGCTCAGATGGCAAGAGACCAACTTATCTAAACCGCCTAGGTCAATATTTTGGTTGAGGCTTAGGGATGAACGCTGGAAATTAAACAGCAAGTAATTGATTCTAGTTTGCTCCGAAATTAACCGAACTGGCAAAATGCGATCGTCAGTCACGACCCGGGGAGATCCGGGAGTTGATTACTTGGGGGGGGGGGCTTTATTTGAAGAGGTCTCATTGATTTTGCCTCCTTCTTCCAGGGGAATAAAATCCAGCCCGTTTGGTTAATTTAATGGGCTGGAGCCCAATGGACTTTCAAAGACGACTGAATTAATTTTTTTTTTCTTTTCTTTTTTTTTTTTTTTTCTTTCTTTTTCAGGACCTGGGGAAGGAGGGGGATAAGGAAGGGGTTGCTTTCCAAAAGGGCGTTTTGGAAGGCCGGATCTCCAGGTGTCACGCACGCACGCACACGGCGCCGGCAGCCGCGGAGCCCCGCAGCATCCCCGACCGCGGGTCCCGGCGGAGCGGCGCGGAGCGGAGCGGAGGCTCCCCCGGCCCGGCCCGGCCCGGCCGGGGCTGCAGGCCGCCCCCCTCCTCAACTTCTTCCCTCTCTATCTGTCTGCCACCAACTTTTATATTCATTTTCCTTCCTCCTTCCCTTTCCTGCACCCGCCGAGGACCCTTGGCCGTGCACAGCTCGGACCTTCCTCTTCCCTCTTCCCTTTTCCCCTTCCCCGAAGCGCTCCGCAGCCGGACCCCGGCCCGGGACAGGCTTGTACGCGGGGACGACGGTGGTGTGCGGGGCGGGGGGGTGGGGGGAGGCGACAATCTGGGAAGGGGCTTCTGACCACCACCTTTATTTCTGGGAAAGAAAAGTTGACCGAGTTTCTCTTCCAGGAGGCGGGAGCGGGAATGGGGCTGCTGGTGGTGGGAAGGGGAGGAAGATGGTCCCTCCGTCATCCTCCTGTTTGCCGATCAATGTATTCGCACCTTCCCCTCCTCTCCCTCCCCGCTCCCCCCATCTTTCCTCCCCCAGCCCCCAGCCTGCCTCCCATAAAGTATGTGATGTGGCTGACAATGCCCAGGGATTTTTTTTCTTCCCTTTTTTTTTTTTTTTTTTTTTTTTTTTTAAGCGAGCCCCTGAGCACATCCTGGGTGGTCGGACCCGCGCAAACACAAATACAACCCTATGGCTAAGCTGGAAACAATGTCCGCAATGTAGACAAATGTCCGGCTTCTGTTGGAACCCTTTGTCTCGGCGCAGTTTTTGCATTTATTTCAGTGGCGAAATAATACGTGATTGACGCCCTCTTTCAATGTGTCCTAACTGTTGGGAATAAATCTGAGGTTGTTCCTAGTTGTCATGGTATTCAACCGCACTCAATGGCTATCTCTTCATCCATTTCGGAGTCCTTCCTCGATATGGAGGGAACCACTCGGGCGGGCGCTCCCCCGCTCCGCTCCCCTTTTCCCGGCGGGAGGGGCTCGGGACGCGCACCAGGCGGGGAGCTTTAATTTCCAGCAAATCTCGGCCTTATCGATTGATTTATCCCCCCCCCCCGGCTCGACCTGCCCGGAGCGGGGGAGGCGGCGGCGCTTCTCTCGGCTGGGGCAGGCTGGGGTTTTAATTCCTTGCCGAGGGGAAAAAAATATAGCCGTAATAACGGTGACGATCGCGACAGCGGCAGGACGACGACACAACGTCCCGAATTAAGAAGCCAAACCGGGGAGGGACGGGCAGAGCATCTCCGAGGCGGCGGGGCTGGCGGCCCGTTCCTTTCGGGCAGCTCCGCTCCTCGGGCCGGGGTGAAGAGCCGGACTTTAATAATAATAATAATAATAATAATAATAATAATAATAATAATAATAATACAACCCCAGCCGAACCCAAGCAGACACGCGAATGCCACCACACGGGCAGAGCGTCCTGCAAACCCCTCGCGACGTGGGGCCCGACGGGGCGGCGGGAGCGGGGGATGCCCACGGGAGAAGGTCGGGCCGTGGAGGTGGACACGGCCCCGGAGGTCGCCGCGGGGCTGGCCCCGATGGTCCCCTGTGGGCACACAACGCCCCGGGGGCCGCGGCCCCCTCCCCGCGACCCGCCAGCGGGGGGAGAGGGGGGAGACGGGGATGTCCCACGCGCGGGCGAGGCCGCTCTCCCTTTGGGATGCCATGACGTCACCAGCGGGGGGGTGACGTGAGAGCCGCTCCGGCCCTTTGACGTCAGGAGGGGTCGCGGAGCCGGGACGCAGCCTGTGCCCGGAGCCGCGCTACCTGGGGGGGGGAAACCCGACGGCAGCCCGGCGGCTATCGCGACAGAGACGGGGGATGCTCTCCGCCGCCCTTCGTGCCTTTCCCCCCGCCGTGTCCCCCTCCCGGAGCCCTGCCGGGGGGGGGCTCCAGCCCGCTGCCCCCGGAGGCTCGCCTGGGGGGCGGGGGGGTTATTTGCACAAGCCCACGGGAGGCCGGCGGCGCGGTGCGTGTACACAGGCTGAGTGGCTGCACTTCAGGACAAGTGCCTGTGCTAGCGGGGGAGTGTTTACCTGTTTACTTTCACAGGTAGCTCAAACACCCGCCATTCGCCTCCGCTCCCTCTCCCCTGTTTGTTCCCCCCATCCCCGACCCGCGTGGGGAGCGGGTCCCCCACCCCACGGGCGGCGGGTGTTGATTTTAGCGGCGTTAAAGCTTTTTTTTTTTTTTTTTTTTTTTTTTAAGACAGGGGAAGAGACGCTCCTTTGGGGATGAGAGAGGGAAAGAGCCCTTCTGAGCGGCTCTCCGCGGCCGCAGTGCCCGGGGCGGCAGGCGGAGCGGGGTTTCGCCACGCCACGGACGGCCCGTGGGTGGTGTTTTTAAGGGGCGCTGTGCCTTTTTTTCGCCTCTCGGAGTTTCTCCTCTGGCCGGCGGCCCGAGCGCTCCCGCTCCCCCAAAAGCGCGGGGTCTCTCCCTCTGTTTTAAGCCACCGACGCCCCTGACTTCATTCCCTTCCCTGTCGAGCGATGTCATATACGTAAATTATGTGTCATAATATAATATATATATTAGAATGAATAAAACGGTGTTTGGCGGGAGTCTTCCACTATTTCCCCCCTTCCCGTGCGGTTCGCTCGCCCTGACCTCTAACCCATCCCCGCATCGCATCTCCGATAACAGCCGTCAAGTGGATTAGTTTATTGTTTGATTAGACCAAAGGTGCGAGCTATTGTTTTCCCTCACTCCAGACCACAAATAAATAAACAAGGAGGACCGCACCTTGCCGCTCGGTGCGGATTAGCGAAGCCCACACAAAGCCTTTGTTAGAGGCCAGGTTTATTTTACCTTTTAGAATGAGCTACACTTGAAATAAATAGGGAAAGGGGAAGCGCAGCCCACGCCGCTCCTGATAATTGTTATTAGGAGCATCACCTCGGGAGCAACACCCTCTTTGTTTTAAAGTGTGGCGGGGGAAAAGAGAGCCGCATCATTACAGAAGACGTCTTTTGTTGGTGTTAAAAACAAAACAAAACAAAATTTAATCAAAATAACCCCACCGCTTCTCAATATACCTTCCGAGTGCCCCGACCTGAGGGTTTTTAAATTGCATTTTTCCAGGGATAAAGCGGCAGTTCTGCAGAGATGCTGCCGGCTCGGCGGCGGCTCCGGCTCGGAGGGAACGCGGCCACGCCAGGCCGTGGGAAAGGGAGCGGGGACGGGGAACCCACGGCAGCGGATTGCCTTGCACACCGGCATCCTGACCGGGGCAGGGAGGGAAGTGTGAAAAAAAAAATAATAAAAAAAAATCGTATTTCCTGAAATCAGGGGGAACCAGAGCCCTCTGAATCCTCCGTCGCTCTCAAGAACTTAATTGTAACGTGCGGGACTCGGAGTTTCTGCGGGGTGAAATTCCCGTCTCTTTTCACGGCTGGAAAAATAGCATTAACAAAGGCGTTAAGGATGCTTTTGGGGAAAAGGAAAAAAAAGGGGGGGGAAATAAAAAAAAAAGGAGGGGAGGGGGGAAATAGGGGGAAGATTCCCCCGCACACAGAACGGGAGCCGGCACCAGCCTTCCCTACCGAGGCGCAAGAGAAAGCCCCTGCCACCCCCCAAAATCCCGGCGCCGGCCTGCCTTTTTCCCGCAGACAATTAAATCTTCTCCAGGACATAGGAATTTAAATGAGCTTTCCTATTCTCACGATTACTCTATCTCCTTCCCCCCGAAGCTTCAAAGACGGAGAAATCCTCCCAATTCACCGATATTACTTATAAATTTGTAGATCTAGATCGAGCCTGCCCTCCAACCAACCCCCCGAGGTGACGAATTGTAATAGAAATTGGGATTTTTTTTTTTTTTTTTTTTCTCCCTCCTCCTCCCTGGGGGCTAACGGGGTTATGTCAGAGCCGGAGGGCACATGTTAGGGCTTTGATAAATGCACTTTAATGAGATCTTTGAAAATATTGCCAATAGTGGCGGAGGCAGTTTGTTAAGGCCGTGCGTGCGAGCACAAAGCCGGCGGCCCCGCAGCCCCCCGCACCCCGACCCAGCTATTTGTTTGTCTTATTTAATTCCACACACCCCCCCCACCCCCCACCCCCGTGAAAGCTCTAAGCTCGGCCCGGGGCCTCCCTTCCCCTTCCAGTCTATTATAAACTGTTATATTTGCCGGGCAAACGATTCGCCCCCCCCCCTTCCCCCCCCTCCAGCGAGCCCCCCGGCTCTATTCGTTCCCGTCTCTCTCATGATTAAACGTGTCCCACCGCGATTAAGCTTTGTCAGAAATGTTTCTCCTCGGGAAGGAAAATCCGGCCCGTTCCGCCGCGGGCGACGGGAATGCGGGGGATTTACGGCCGGGAGGACTTTCTTATCTGAATTTACTTCTCACACCCGCACGCACAACACGGAGGGCTTAGCGGGGAGCCCGCGCAGGTAGCTGGGGGGGGGGGCGTCGCGAGTGGGGGGTGCCGGGGGTCCACGGTAAACCTCCGAGGAAGACCCCGGTGCCCGCACGCCCTGCGCAGGGAGGGAGGGGGTCGGGCTCTTTTCGGGAGAAGGGTCCACGCAGGGGGGAACCGACCCAAGAACTCGGTCCCGCGGCGTGGGTGACACCGGGGAAAGGAAGGGAAGAAGTGGAGGAGGAGGGAGCGGGGCGGCGGACAGCGCCGGGGCCGGGGGGCCGGGGCCATTCCCGGTCCTCTGGCGTACTCTGCCGTCGCAGCCGAGAAGTGTCCCGCCGTCGGGGCAGCGGGGGCGGGGAGAGCTCCCCCGGCTCCCCCCTCCCCGGGCTGGGCGGCCGGGCGCTCACCCGGGACCGGGGGCGGGCCGGCGGAGCCCCGCCGTCGGGGCAGGGGGACGCGCCCCCCCCTCCCCGCTCCTCGGGGGACCGTTCAGCATCAACTTCTACCTGCGTCCCCCACGTAAGCCCCCCCTGCCCCCCCGCAAGACCTTTCCCACCTGCTGCTCCCCAACCTCGGCCCCCCCCCCTTTTTTTTTTTTTACGCCCTTTTTTCCCCTTTCCCCCCGCTGTCACCGGCGCGGATCCCCGCCGCTCGGGGACATCCCGCCGCCGCCCTGCCCACCGCGGCGGGGCTTACCTGGGACCGGGGAGGGGGGGGATGTCCCAGCGGGGGCCGGGGGTCCCTAGGCGGGCGGGGGCTGAGCGCGGCGGCGGCGGCGGCTCCGCGCCTCTCGCATTGTCTCCGGCGTGTGCAGGGGCGGCCGCTCCTTCCTCCGGCTTTACATCGCGCGGTCTGTTTGCTTTCCTCCCCGGCGGGTGACGCCAGGCGAAATACTGGCCATATGTTCAGCGGTAATAAATTGGTTATAAGCGCAAACACGCCGGTTCCTGGATGGCTCTTTTAAGCCTGCCCCGGCCCTGCCGCTGAGCCAGCCCCTCTTCCCCCGGGGGGCAGAGCCCTCCCCCCGGCCCCCCTTCCCCAAAGATGCGGAGAAGCCGCTTTCTGCCGGCGCGGGGACTCCGTCTCTCCCCCCTCTCCGCCCCCCCCCCCCCCTCCGTACCCCCCCTCCCGTCCCCGGCGCTGCCCAAATCTTCCCTCGCCCCCCGCTCCCACCTCGCTTCTTCACACCTCCCACCCCGCTCCGCCTCGGGGCAGCCCGCAACTTCCCCCGGCCCAGCTCGGGCTGCTCTTTAACAAGCTCGCCCTCTATAAATCGCTCGGTAGCTAAGACGCTATAAAAACCAAATAGCCAGATGTGGCACGTTATTTATGTGTGAAAGCTCGTTTACATTAGATATGCTGATCCAAGCTTTGATAGCGGGGGTTTGCGAGAGATTAGAGCTGGGTTGCCAGAGACGGCTCCAGCTGCAGCCCCCCTCCCCTGCCCCTTTTTGGTTTTCTTCTTCTTTTTTTTTTATTGTAATTTTATTTATTTATGTGTTTGGTTTTTTTTTTTTTTTTTTTAAGGGGGAGGCGAAGAAAGGGCGGGGGGGCGGAGGGAGAGAGTGGCGCTGTCCGACTTCCCCAAAGCTGGGGATGAAAAGTGGTACCTGGTTCCAAGAGGCTCCTGCAAAAGGAACGACCCCCTGCGAATACGGACAGAAAATATGAAGAGGTTACAGCTGGCCAGAAGGGCTTTCTGGGCATCCGAGCCTGGCAGTCCATCTCCCTTCCAAAGGCTGTGGCTTAGGTAAACACCACCACTGCCACCATCACCACCGCCACCATCACCACCGCAGCCCCGTTGCAAGGTGAGCCCTGCGGCCGCTGTCCGTACCCCCCCCCCGGAGCAGCCGTCCACGCCACCGGGCCCGGGGAAGTCAGGGCAGCTCCCCGGGAGTCAAACCCCACGCAGCAAAAAGCTGTGCCGCCTCATTTTAACCCCAGGGGTCTGCAGCGGCGTCACCCTTGATGCACGCTTCAGACGTTTTCAGGAAAACTCTCCCCCTCTTTCCTCCCCCCATGTCTCTAGGATGAAGCACAAAGTCCTCTTGAAGGGGGTGCGTGTGTGTCACTGGTGACTGCTGGGGCTAGAGGGAAGGTCACAGGGACCCTTCTCCATCTCACCTCATCTGGATTCTCTCCACCACCTGCTGTATTTTTTAAAGCACTGGAGAGACCTTGGACTCCTCTGTGAAACTCCCCAGGGCCCAGGACAGATATCTCTTAGCTAAATAACCCGGTCACAGGCAGCGCTAACAGAGCTGCCCGCAGATAAAGTGATTGATCCTTATACTAATCAATAGAGATCTTGTTCTGAGCAATTAATAACTTTGCCAAGCTTGTTTTGTTTGGATAAAAAAGTGTCCAGACTGCTGACTGAGGGAGTGAAATTAGGGAAAAAAATATCCTGTTGCCCACCTAAAAATACAAACATAAATAGTTAGCTCTTTATTTACATACCTGCAAAGTCTTCAGCTTTCACAACAAGAAGCCCAGCCTGGATGTCTGGGACATGTCTTCTGCATCCCCAGGGAAAGCTGCACCTGGGACCCGAGCTTGCACTTCTATACATTTGGTTATAAACCTGTCCGAGAGGTGTGAGTCTGTGGATGCGCCACGCGTGCAGGTCCCCCCCGTGGCGGAGCCTGTTGTGCCCCGGACTGCGTGAGAGGGTCCCACCACCTCGCCGGCTGTGGGTCCTGCTTCCCCGGCATCCACCCAGCACAGCAGGAGGAGAAGGAGGAGCGTGGGAGAAAGGCAAGGGTGCAACAGCTGGATTTGGGGCAGGTGAGGGAGGGTCAAAGGGGAGCAAATTGGGACCGGAGGGAGGGAGGGAGGGAGAAAGAGGCTGAGAGCAGCTGGATGAGGAGATGGGGCTGGAGGTGGGGAGAGGACAAGGATGGTCCGTAGCTATGGGAGCATCAGGCTGTGCCTTCGGGAGGCTGATCCGAGCCTGGGCTCCAGGCTGCTGCTCCTGCCCGGTCATTGACAGCAAACCTCCAGGCAATGTATGGCTCAGCCCCAGACGGACTCTGGGTGACACAGGACCTGCCTAGTGACAGCGCTCTGCAGTCCGATGGCCCAGACCCCTGCAGATGTCCCCAGTGACAGCGGCAAGCCGTCTTCCAGACTGTACTGTAAACCATGCAGTTACTATTTTATTAATAAAACCCTTCTGTATTCGTTACTGAAAGCAAACCTTTTCGGAGGGCTTTTTGGCACCTGATGCTAGTGTCCAACCATCCCATAGAATTGCGGAAAGCCAAATCATCAGGCCCTGGGAAGGAGAGTAAAGCGGTCAATGTGGATTTCCACCCCAAACCCGCCTGGCCTTATTTCACTCAACTGTGGAAATTAAGTCTTTATCGGTGAGTAAAAACAAGCTGGGAGGTTTTATCAGAGGGTATGTTTCAGAAGGGGTGAACGCTTTTTAGATATTTGTTTGTAGGTTCATCGGGAAATGTTGCTTTGGGAAACAAAGGTGGAAGACAAGAGGTCAGGATACCTTTTCTGTCAGGGTTTGTTCTCTCTTCCTTAAACAGCCCCAATAATTGTAATGGTTTTGTTGGAGAAGGCTGGACCCTCAAGCCATGAGGATGCATTGGGAAGAGCTACCGGATGCCTTCCAGCTCCAGGGAGAGAATAAATAACATCGAGCCAGTGATAAGCTGCTGCTGAGCCCTCCACCTGTGGTCCGGTGCCCTCCCCATCTCCTCCTCCTTCAGTAGTTCTGTGGGACAGCGGATGTCCGCTTCCCCCATCCATCCCTGTCGCCCTCCCTGCCAGCACCCAATACACTGCCCGTCTGGAAGAGGCAGGAGTGGAAAACCCTTCTCCTAAAATATCCCGCGCAGAGTCTCTCGGAGAGGTGGGTGAGCAAGGTAGACGACCTGGACCTCAGTTTGGAGAGGCTGGAATGGGCTCCGCCTTGTTACAGGAGGGTTAATTCCAAGTGTCTACAGTCATAGTCTCAACTTCTTTTGTGCAGAGTCCATCGGCACCTCTTTGTGGCCCTGGCTCTGGACAGGACCGTGAGTTACCAGCCTCCACGTGCCCCAGAGGAGGGGAAAGGGCTTTTCTCATCTCAAGGCTTAGCCACCTTCTCAGCAGGCTCTTCCAGCTGCCGGGGGTAGCAGAGCTGCCTGGCCTCCTCCTGTTCATTGCTCAAAGGGTAAGGTGACAACTCTTGGCTACTGCTGGTGATGATTTTGAGCTGGTCCAGGCTACCTTGGCCCTGTTGATAACTCCCTTCCAGCATTTTACACGCACGATCCCGGTGCTTCCCAGGAAGCAACATCTGGAGGCTGGGCTGAAACAGTCGGGGCACGGCACTGGCACAACACGGAGGACTCCTGCGGGTGTTTCTGAGCCAGCCTGTGCTGCTTTGGCTTGTCCAGAGGCTGGTCCGATGGTGCACAGAGGGGGAGCCTTGGGTATGGCCAAGGGGGCCTGGAGACGGGTGGGCTGCTCTCATGCAACCACGGGCTCCAGGGAGACCCCTTCGCAGGAGCTGAGCTTTGGGCTGTGGTCCCTGGAGAGTGTGGGTGTCTGTGCCAGTTAGGACAAGATCCAGAACCCGGGCTGGCTGCACAGGCCGGGGCAGACCTGAGCCCAAGCGTTCCCGAGAGGTTCCTACGTCTGGAGACAAATCTTCTCTGGCCAATCAAAGGGAAACGCTGAGGGTTGGTGCCTAGGCTTGGGATGCTCAGGGTGGATCAGGTAGGGTGAAATAAACCCAAGATTTCCCCAGCTTGAAGGAATATATTTCCACTTTTCATACACACATGCCCGCTTCTTTTCACAAGGAAGGAATTAAAAATGACCAGAAAGACCTCCTCCCCCGGGGAGGACGAGAGCTTGGGGAAGGTGCTCTTTTAGCACCAGGTGTCAGGAGACATCGGCTTTCGGTGAAAAGCAGGAACAGTTTCTGTGAAGTCTGGACTGAATTGTCCATTGTTCCAGCCCGGTTTTTATAATGAATAAAAAAGACAACCTCTTCACCACCTAAGCCTTTGATGCCGGGGCCGGTGAGGGAGACGGGAGAAGGGATGGGGGAGCAGCCGCTTTAACAACCCCCCACGCACGGCGAGTCGGGCGACCGGTGTGTTTGAGGAGCCGGGAGAAGACTATCTCTGCCAGCAGAGCTGTGGCGTGTACACACCTGGGATTAACAGATGGCCGCGGGTTGTCCCTGCGGGTGTGAGCACACAGCACAATCTGGCAGCAGCGAAGCCCGCTCTCTGGGATGGGGGTTCGCTCTGGCTCTTGTCCATAGCGCCTTGGCTGGTTGGAAGAGGGGAGGGAAAACACGAAGCCTATGGAGAGGTAGGTGTGAATTACCCATTTCATCCAGGCTTGACCTGGAAGTGGCTATCCAACCTTTTTTTTTTTTTTTTTTTTTTTTCCTATTTTATTTCTTTTTTAACCCTGGGGGGGGGGGTGCAATGAGGGGGGAGCAGGAGCCAAGTGTTGGTGGGAGCTGGTAGGGCACAGAGGATGGGGGACACATCAGCCCCAAGTCAAAGCATCTGTGCTCAGACACCAGCCCTTGGCCATGGGAGACGGTGTGCTGGGGGGCTGGTGGGGAGCAGAGGGGTCCCGTAGCGTCGGCAGTTTTGCACGAGCTCTGGAGAGACTCCCAGGGGATGCTGTGGGCTTGTCCTGGTGGTCTCACCTGCCCAGCAGAGCCAGTGCTGTTCGTAGCACATCCAAGGGGGGGAAGTTTCCCAGTGTTTTCAAGTGAAGGTCCACGTCCATAGCAAGGAGGAGCTGCCAGCCCAAAAAGGGGGGTGGGAGGGATCTCCCAGTGATGCCCATAATATTTCCCACCCCGATTTTCTTCTCCTCTCTTAACAAAGCCCGTCCGTCTGCTTCTTTTTGCCCACAGCTAACCTTGGTCTCTCTGCCGGCACCCAAGTTTTTGGATGGCACCCGCCATTGCAACGTTTGACTAAGAATTCCTGTGGAAGATGCTTTAGATGGATTTAGCTCTCAGTGGACCCGCCGTGGAAAATAGGTACCCGTCTGTTCAAACTCACCTGTTTCCCATGGACAGTTGTGAAAGATGTGTCTTGCCTAGACCGTTTTGCCCAATTTTGCTAATCCTGAAGGTGAAATAGTTTCACCGGGGTGCGTGAGTAGGTGTGAAAGAACCGAAGCAGGTTTAAAAAAAAAGAAATCCAAGGAAAAGAAAGTGACATTGACGCCATAAACCCTGCGAGCGACATGGGAACCAACTGGGAAGCCACAGATAAGGAGCGTATCATGGCGTATCGCGGGCGCCCCGTCAATCACTCGTCCATCTCCCGGTGCCTGGACCCCGGTGCGGCAGGAGCGGATGGGAGCGTGGCTGCGGCATCACTGTCAGTAGGGATCAGGGAGGCTGTTGGTGGGAATGCTGCTGACACGGGTTGCGGTGCCGGCTGGCATCAAAAGAGAAATTGCAGGGGCGGCCGGTAAGATTGGGGTGGCAGCACCCATTTCAGTGGCATCACCCATTTCAGTGGCTTCCTGGGAAGTGCCCAGGAAGGATTTGACCTAATATCATCCCCAATACGCTGATGCGGATGGGACTCGCTGGCTACAGGGCTACTCCGGGAGATCCAGGAGCTGAAATAAAGTGCTGCTTAGCTCGTTTTTGATCCGTTTTCATCACTTTTCAGCTGAACTTGCCCATCGCTAATGACCTTACCTGGGCTTCCCTACGCAAAACCTCAGTGACGGTGGAAGCACCGGCTGCCGACCCTCCCGGGCACGTCCAGCACTTGGTGTGCTGGTGTTCAGCGGCGAAAGCCTGGCCGGAGCAGGTCACCAAGTGCCATGCGCTTCAAGGACTTCCCTGGGAAAACCGTGACACATCCGAAGTGACAGCACGACAGAGAATACTGCAAGGGTGGTTCAAAGTTGGGTCGGGAGGGGGCTTACTGCCCCGTTTCTTTCGTTTCCGTGGAGAAGGGATACAAACCTAGCGATAAGAAAAGCCGAGCTCTGTCCCCAGTGGAACAGTGCAGCTCTTGTGGGGGCTGCCCCAACACGGGGACAGGCAAATCCCGTTCCCTACAGCTCTGCACCTCGAAACCCAACACTAGGAAAGCTGACCTGGGGAGGGGATGGGGGGCAGAAGGGTCTGCAAATAGGGGGAAGAGGGAGAGAGGAGGCTCCATGCTCTACGGCAGCCCCGGCAGCAGCTTGCACAATCAGGACCATCTTGAGCAGAGCATCCAAGGGACCTCTCCTGAGAGCAAACTTCACCAGGTTTTCCTCATCAGGGTCCCTCCTGAGCCCAGGGGAAGGGTCGCCCCGGCATGCAGGGCACGGCCAGGTGCCAAACGAGGCTCCCCACCTGCCCTGTCCTCTGCCCACCCACCCACCCCCGAGAGGTACATAAGCCCTGCCTGAGGGCTTGCTGCCTAGGCTGCTCTCTCTCTGGGGTTTCTGGCAGATGCTGACATCCAAACGCGGGCAAGGTAAAGGTGGCACGGATGTTACACATTAACAGTGTGACTGGCTGCTTTTTTTTTTCCCCCCCTTCTGTCTCGTTAACCGTTCCTATTACTGGGGACCTTGGTGCGGCTGCTCTGGCTAATGTGTAATCCCAGATATTTGCTGCTCCCTTCCAGGAGGATGTCCCAGTAGCTAGGGTGGCTCGGTGAGGTGGGGGCCAGGGAGAGCATTTGGTGTTCTTGATCTCTGCGGGTAAATATTTTGTAGCGCTCCCCCCCCCCCCCCCCCCGAAATGCTTCCTTGTGGGTGTAAAGCAACCCTGGGGAGCTTTTGCACCAAAGTCACCTTAGGCTGAGTCTGTTTTCCTGCTAAAAACTGGCTAACAAGGCACTAGCGTTTCCCCTGCCTGCTCGGCAGGGCTGCCTGGGTCTGTGGGGTCATGTTTTGGGGGGGGGGGGGGAACTGCCAACATCGAGCTGCCGGAGTTGTGAGTGGTGTGGTGAACTTGTGCTGCTTCTTCTGGATGCTCGGGCTTAGGCTGCTGTGCGGTTGCTGCTTATATATGCATTGAAACTAATAGTATCGTTATAGCTATTGCTAGATGTAGCCTTGCCACAGTAATAATTAAAAAATACGTGGACTGGTACTTCTCCCTGGTGCAACTCTGACTTTTCTTGCTGTAGAGATGCCTTTATTGATTTGTGTGGTTTTTGTTTTGGTTTGGTTTTTTCCCCCTCCTAAGACTTAAGTATCATAGAATCATAGGGTTGGAAGGGACCTCTGGAGATCATCTAGTCCAACCCCCCTGCCAGAGCAGGGACACCTTAGAGCAGGTTGCACAGGAACATGTCCAGGCGGGTTTGGAATGTCTCCAGAGATGGAGACTCCACCACCTCCCTGGGCAGCCTGTGCCAGTGCTCTGCCACCCTCAAGGTAAAGAAGTTCCTCCTCATGTTTAGGTGGAACTTCTTATACTCAAGTTTGCGCCCGTTACCTCTTGTCCTGTCACTGGGCACCACCGAAAAGAGCCTGGCCCCATCCTCCTGGCACCCACCCTTTAAGTATTTGTAAGCATGGATCAGGTCCCCCCTCAACCGTTTTTTTTCCAGACTAGAGACCCAATTCCCTCAGTCTTTCTTCATAAGAGAGGTGTTCCAGTCCCCTAATCATCTTGGTAGCCCCATGCTGCACCCTCTCCAGCAGCTCCCTCTCCTTCTTGAGCTGGGGAGCCCAGAACTGGACACAGTGCTCCAGATGTGGCCTCCCCGGGGCAGAGCAGAGGGGGAGGATGACCTCCCTTGACCTGCTGGCCACACTCTTCTTGATGCACCCCAGGATGCCATTGGCCTTCTTGGCCACAAGGGCACATTGCTGACTCATGGTCATCCTGTTGTCCACCAGGACAAGTATCTGGAGCTCCAAGCCCAGGTGGTAGTAGGACAAGCCCCTGGCCGGCAGGTGATCAGTTGTGATGTGATCCTCCTTTTCTTTGAAGCAAGACGGGAAGGAGAATGTGCCCATTTTTGTTGGTGTCCCCCTCTCCCCCCCCCCCCCCTTTAAATAAGTAGTTATGTTAGATAACGGTTCTCAAGGGTACGGGGTTGTCTTTCCTCTTAGTACAACTAAGTCAACTCTCTTGCTTATGAGATAGTGCTACACCCCCCATTTATTCCAATAGTAGGTCACATTATGTACTAATCAGAATGCTAAATACTATCTGTAAACCAAAGTTTTTCATCAAAGGAAAAGACCTGCGTGAACAGCTGAGTCAAGTAATGAATATCAGGAGGGTTCTGCTCTTCAAAGGCAGAGAAATGTTGATTCTTTTTTAAGATAAAAGCCTGATGTTTTAAAAAAAAAAAATAAAATCATTGGAAGTGAACCGAAAAGATTTACTTATCACAAAATATTATTCCCACCGAGGGCAGCGTTCTGATTTCCTTCCCCATGGCAGACTGGAAGGGTATTCTCCAGCCTCAAAAACTCTGATTCAAGCGAGAGGCAGAGAGCAGCGAAACTGCTGCTGGGTAGAAATCAGCCGGGCTGGAGATTTTGGTTTAGGGGTTCCTCAGAAAATTGGGTACCTTTAAAATGCTGGTCGCTGGGCGGGGGGGGAGTGGTGGTGCTGGTTGCTTGGCTTTGCTGGGAGGAGAGCAGCATTGGCAAGCCTGGCTTCGTCTCCAGGGCTTCCCGAGTCTGTTTGCGGCAGATATTTGGGGGTGTAGGGGGAAACTGGGAATTACGTCCCGCTTCTACCCCTAAGCGTGCGAAGAAAAGCAGCAGGCAGGCGGTAAAAATGAGGAGATTAACTGAAAAAGGGGGGAGGGAAAAAAAAAAAAACCCAACCAACAACAAAACCCCAACACCTCTCTGTGAGCTATACAAGAGCAATTCTACTCTAGTCCTCCACAAAAGCCAAGCTCTTCCATGGAGCGGAGATGCAGGCAAGCTGATAAAGCTTTTGACTAGCGGTTTAGTTGAATGCCGAATGCCTGACCCACATTATAATCTGAGGGTAATTAATAGGCTGTGATGTAGGTAGAGAGATGCCTGGGCTTTTTCTCATCGTACCTAACCAATTTGGGATTTTATTTTATTTTTTTTTTTTTTTCCTCCCACTCTCAGATAACACTCAAATGTAGTGGAATGAAACCAAATGAGCCTTCTTGGAGTCATTTTTGTATTTTGCCTCTGTAATCTCTGGGTTTATTTAAATGTTCTCGTCGCAGTTATTTTCTGAGACTCTTTTTCATGTCGAACATCTCCTGTTGAATAACTCCTCAGACACTATAATTTCAGGATCAGCAATGATGCTGACAATAGAGGAAAAAAATTACATTGTGAGGCACGGAGAAATGAGTCCATATCCCCATCTTTATTCTGCTGTTTGGAGAGCCTCTACGTATGCGTATTCCAAATTAATCCAACGATCAACTTTCACTTGGTCTGCTTTTGCTCAGATTTTTGCAAAAGACAGGAGTACATGATCACGTTAAATAACTGGAAGCACCGCAGGACTCGCGACCTCAGGTAGCAAAGCACATTGGTTTCAAGTGTGTAAAGCAGCGGCTCTCTGGGGAAGGGGACGCTTCAGGCAGTAGCAAAAAAAAAAAAAAAAATAAAAAAAAATAAAAAGGTCAGTGTTTGTTTCTAAAGCCCAAGACCGAAAATCAGTCTCTCCGGTTCCCATTTCTCCAGCCGTTCTTCTTCTGACTTCCAGGAGGCTGGAGCTGCTGGTGGCTTCACCTGAAGCTGTGAGCGGAGGGAAGTCTGTAGAGATGGGGGTAAATGTAGTTGAAAGTGTTGCTTTTCTTGGTTATAAAGCTGGTCCCAGCTTAAAGATGTTCAGGCACTGTTTCATCCCGCGCATCCCTAGTGGGGACAGCCTCAAGGGGCGAAGGTGCTCCTTTGGGAGGGTTCTCTACCCTCCTGGCTGTCACCGAACTCATACACAGGATCAGGGTCTTAAAAAAATCCCGAACCCCAAGAAACCCAAGGAAAGGCACTACTCCCCTCGCCCTCTCCGGAGTCAGCAGTCAAGACTTGCCCTCACTCGCTCCTGCTCATCCCTGCAGGGCTGAGAGCTGCTGGCTGAAGCACCACTGCCCACGCTTGGCCTCCTCCCCTTTGCAACGCCCACGTTTTGGGCGCCCACGCTGGCAGCTCGGGGGCTATAACCCTCGGGTACCCCGGCTGTTTGCTTCCCATCCCGTTCCTGTCTCCCTGGGTAGGTACCTCCCCGGGAGCTATGGCTTCTCCTCCCCAGGAGGAGATTGCTTGCCTGATGTGCCCCACCAGCCCAACTGAGCAGCAACCAGCGCCATGTGCCAAGCTGGTGGCCTTCCTCTCGCTATCCCGCTCCCTCCTCTTCCCAGGCGTTTGGGATGCCTCCCTCGCCCCTGGTGCCTGGCGTTCTTCATCTTGCGCCGGCACTAAAAGCGACCCCAAAGCTGCAGGTGAGGGGTGCGTTGGGTGAAGCCGCAAGGCGGCCCCGCTGCCACCCGGGGCCAGGAAGCTCAAGCTGCGGCTTGAAAAGATTTAGAAGAAATGAGCTCAACCCGAAGCGCTAGTTTGGGGCAAAACATTATCCGTCGCGTGCAGTGGGGTAACAAACAGTAACGCTTTCTTTGTCCTTATAAATCCCTGTGGTTTCACCGGGCGAATTGCTTCGGCGGTACCAGAGGAGAATTTGGGCCACAGGCGTTAGTTTGTTTGTTTATTTTTTATTTATTTTTTTTTTTAAGCGGCTGCCCACATCACTCCAGGGCGTGTGGGTTGGCGTTCAGCAGACTAAAGGCTTCGGTGCTGTTAATCATTATTCACTAAGGCAGAAGCCTGTCTGGAGCCAGGGGTGCAGCAGGCAAGCTGGAGGAAGAGATGACAGCTCAATGAAAGAGGTTCAATGACTTGTTCTTCATGTCCTGGACACCTGGAATATTTTCCTTGAACTTCCAGCATTCAGTCAAAAGCCCTACATTATTTTCTGAAGGACATCAGAGATAATTTTATTCATAACAGAATAAATTCTGTGACTGTCTGTAAAAGAATAAATGAAGAGACTTAACACAGCAGAGGATACGGAACATGTCACAACTGTGGCATTTCATTGAATATGCAGCATGTCTTTCTCGACTTAAGTGAATTGAAGAGCTCTAAACATATTCACCAACTCTTGTGACCACAAAAAAAGTAAAGCAAGTGCATTACTGGGGTGGCAGGTGTCAAGTGACTTAGCATTTTAACATTTTCATTATGCTTGGGAACAGTAAACAGAAAAGCAAGCCAAGGTTTGTGGGTTTTTTGTTGTGGTTTGTTGTTGTTGGTTTTTTTTTTTTTTTTTCCCTCCCTATAAATTGCCTTACGTTTCTCAACGATATGCGGTGAACCCAAAGCCGGCACAAAACTCTGCTGAACTGAAAGACAAAGCAATAGGAAATCACTGGGGTTTTGTTCTCTGGGTGACGAGCGGGCGGATGAGTCTGTCACAACCAAAGTTTTCCTGTCCCCTCTCCGGCCCCTACAAAGGAAGGGCTGATCCCAGTGTCCGAAGGCACCTGGGGAGAGTTCCCCAGCTTTCTGGGACCTCTTGGTGACTCCGTGCTCTTGGGGAACGTGGCAGCAGATGACTGAAATCCTGCAGGGTTTGGCCTTCGTGCTGGCGCTGTGGCTGCGGAGGGTGTAGCCGCTGGTGGGCTGCGTGCCCGGGGAGGTGCCGGCTGCCTCGGTGGGGTGGGGGAACCGCCGGCTCTCGAGGCGTTGGTGAGGCTGTGGCATCAGCTGGGACCAGTCCGGTGTGTGGCCCTGGTTCCTCTTGTAGTTGGGGGAGTGTTGGGCACAGTCGGAGAGGCTTGGGGAAAGGATCCGCAAGGATGCGGCGATGCTCACCAAAAAATTGAGCAAGCGGTAACCATCTCTGGTGTCAGAGGGGAGGTGGTGGCGATACTGTGACTCGCCTCTGCGAGAGCTGCTGGTGGGTTGGTGCTGGCGGTCACTCCTGCGCGTGCCTTGGTGGGACTGGAGCTGTAATCGTGCAAAGGATGGGTTAGTGTGCTGGAAACGCTAAGGGTTGGCTCCGCGGCACTGCATCAACGCCCTCCCCCCTCTTACAGCCCTCCAGCTGCAGAGGTCCTGCACCCCCGCCGCCCTGGAGCCCACCCGAACCCCCCGCACGCCGCTCGGCTGGCGTGGACCAGCCTTGAAACACCCACCCCCTTCCCCAGCGCCGAGCGAAGCCGCGCGGCTCCCAACCCCTGCCGAGGTGCTGGCGAGATGAATAATACGGGGCTGGGTGCACCTCGGCGCCCACGGCACAATGCGCCGGGCTCTTTTGTGACTCCCTGACTCGGGAGCTCTCTGCATCTGTTCGAGGCTGAAGTGGCTCTTGGGCTGTTTAAAGGTTGAGTGCTACTGCTCCAAACGGCGGAAGACAGATTCGGTTAAATAAACACAGGGGCTTAGAAATAAATTGAAGGTTAGGTGAAGAGCTGGATCAGAATATAATGTTGTCAGACGCGTTACAACACGCTGATCTGAATGCGGCTCTCCAGTCATATTACTCTGAAACGCGCTTCGACGCGTTCCCCGTAAATTCCCGCTGCTGGGAAAAGGGGTGGGGGTGGGAGGAAGAGGATGGATGGTACGCGACCAGGAACTCGCTCGTTTAGACAGAGGAAGCCAACAGTAGTCCTGCCGTCTATTAATTACTGCACACTTTAAATTTTCCTTCTAGTAGGTGCGTAGCTGTTCTGTCGGTAGCTATGTGCGGTCCGTGGCATGAATCTCCTGCCTTCAACTCTGACCGTCTCCTAGCCCTGGTGCCCTGTCGTACAATATAGGCTTTATAAAGCTATATTCTTCCTTAATAACCAAAGATACTGTTTTATTGTCTGGGAGATTGTTCGGCTTTAATTCCAGCAGCTCAACAGCTCTCTGCAAGGCGAAGGCAGCGCACTTTGATTTAATTCTTGCCCCCTATAAACAGGTATATGTTCCGGGTGTTGCTTTTGTAGTGCTATAACAATTTTGATTTGGAGCGAAATGGCCACAGTAAATTAACTCCTATCACACCAGCCCGCCTTGTAGGGGTGCGTTTGTTTTCACGCTCACCGGGGGGAATGTTTTCCCGCTGGTCCCGCTCAGTAGTAAGCCAGAGCTGTAACTTTTGCGTTGAAGCTTACCGGTGGCAGCGGGAGCGGTGCCGACCTGCGTTCGGCGCTCCTGGGCGCGCTGTGCCGGCGGGGGTTAGGGTTCGGCACGCCGTTTGTTCGAGGCGTCTCGTCGTGGAGCTGACCTCCTCTTTATGCCTGCGCGAGGGCACCGATAATCTTCCGGCCGAGAACAGCGTTACGTGAAGTGTGTTTATGCGGGTGCCGGAGAGAAGAGAGTCCCAGTGGATTCACCAAAAGGTTATTCTGCTGTGGCTCAGCCCGGTTTTCCACTCGTCTCCCTTCGCGGTGTTTCACACCATCCCGACCGCTCGTCTGTCCCAAGGTGGAATTCCAATTTAGCCCACTGACGTTTTGAGCAGAGGCAACTTTTCCAACCAATGTGTATGTATATGTATATATATGTATATATATATATGTGTATATATATATATTTGTTGAAACAGGATTGGTTTTCTACAAAACATCTGCTCTTTGTTCTGGAAAGATAGATCTTTTTTCTTTCGGTCTCTAGCGAACGTTTCGAAGCGACCTCATCGCCTTCACCTTGCCCTTAGGTGGGAACCCCCCAGCGGCACGGAGCCGCTGCCCCATGCGACTCCCCTGGGCCCTGCAGTGCCATGCTCTCCCATCCCCTCTAACCCACCTGCGTTCGCAGCCATCCGCTTAAAACGCTGCTCAGAGCAGCCAGCAACAACACGGCCGGGAGGGACGTGCTGGCACAGCCCATCTCCATGTTTAGCGGTCGTGCGAGGGGTCTCGGTTTGTAAGGGAGTTCCCCGGAGGACGGTTAGCACAGCAGTAATCAGGGGAACGGCTGATGGAGTCCGCGACGGGGCGCGTTTTGTGGCCAGTGCTCTTTTAGTGCCCTTTAGCGCCCTGCCATCTCCCAGGCTGACGAAGGGTGGGCTGAAATCTCAGCGTTTCACTCCTCCATGGAGCAGCTCAGGTCCTTTTTGCAGGAAAACAGTGTTTTGGCCCGTACCAGACTCCCCCCCCCCCCCCCCCCCCCCCCCCCCCAAAAAAAAAAAAAACCCGACCAGAGCGCAGGGGGAGGCAGCTGGCAGGGAAAGGGAAGTTTGGATGGAAGGAAAACCCCAAACTTGCAAGAAAAGTTCACAAAACGCTCCTACCTGGTGTAAAAGTGTGCTGCTTCGGCGCAGCAAAGCGTAGGGTTATGCTGCTGATTGTCGTTTGTCACTGTGTTTGCTTTAATGGCTTTTATATTTGTTAATACTTGGGAACCCAGCTGTGAACTGGGACCTCGCTGCGCTGGGGGTGGTGTGGTTCTGGCCAAAGGGAGCGACTGCCTTTACTTAATCTCTGAAATTGTTCTTAGTAATTGTCTCTCTATGATTGCAAAGGGTCTGTTCAGATGCCCCAGCTGAACCAGTTTCATATTCCAGAAGGCCATAAAATCATCCTTGGGGGTTATTGATCCCTTTTATTGGAAACCTCGCAATACACATCTCGTTTTAGAGCCCCATTTTGTTGGATTCTTGTTGTTGCGTTCTTGTGCCATCTCTGCTCTGGTTTTAAGGGGGAGAAAAATCGCCGGCGCTGCTGCCTGTAGTGGAAAAACTGAAGTAGGTGCGTTCAAAGGGCATGGACGCCTGAAGATGAGCGTAGAGAAACCTACTGCATTTTAAAAACTGTGTTACGTTTGAAGCAGAACTCATTATTTTTCAGGACTTTCTATTACTTTTTTTGGACACGAGAGGCATGGAAAAGGCAGCCGCTGTGTGGCCTCGGCTGGCGCGGGGCTCCTCTGAACGTCTCCCCCTGGCAGCAGAGGGGGGGTACCTGGCTGTCACCGCTCACTGGAAGCCAGTGCAGGATTAGGTGTCTTGTCAGGGGTGAAGGTGTGAAAGCACAGGCAGTCCAGGAGCTCACGTGGGTCAGCGCTCAGCCCCCCTCTCTCCGCGTACCAGGAACGTCTCTGTTTGTTTCAGCAAGTCAGGGACGTACGCGGGGCTGATTTTTTCGGATGCGGGTTACAAAGCAGAAGCCTGGGGAGGAGCCCTTTCTTGCTGCCAAGGGGAAATCCCTTGCTGGCGTGAGCAAGACTGTCTCCTTGGCCGAGATGGATGTTCCCAGCGCTCAGTGGTGAGCGTGACCCACCTCGGTGAGGGTGTGGGACCACGGGAGCCAAACCACACTGTGACAGCCTGACCTGCCGCGGTGAGCGTGCTGGTCCGTGGGAGTCAGACCATGCCGACAGCACAGCCAGGGGTCGAGCTGGGTATGAATTTTCGGGTGTCGGCATTGCCCTGCCTGCGCTTCCGTACGCATCGGGAGAGTGATCTTGTGGGCTGCTTTGAGTCCGTGCTTGTGTCGGTCAATGCTCAGTGCTACTACGAATGTCATTTAAGGAAAACATCCGCCGAAACCCACGTTGCCAGCTGTGTAGTCTCTTCTGCCTAGAAAAAAGTATCACTGCACCATTTGACCTTTCCTCTTAACGCTGCCTTGGTGGTGCCAGAATAAAGCCAGTGTAAAAAAGCAACGCTTTGCTTTAAAAGTTCTGTCTGTTTGGTAGTGTCTCATGGTTTCTCAACGTGCTGTTGGCAAGGGTAAGCGTCAGGAAGTTATTTCAACTGTGTATTTCCACCCAGTCCTGGAGCAAATCAGTAACGATATAAACAGAGCGCTACACCTTTAGCACTCACCGCGCTGGTATGGCACCATTAAAACAGGCTGGATAATCTAACTGACCAGCCAGCTTGAAATGTAAGTACCCAAGAATTAAAATATAAGCACCGAAGTAAGACTGCCCAGCGAGTAAACAGCCGCATGGGCTGCGTCCCCACGCTAAGGAGCCTTCTGCTGCGTGGAAGGAAGGCCAGGGCTGGGGACGCTGGCAGCGCAAGAGGGATGGAATGAGAAGTACGGAAGAGGAGGAATGAATGGAAAGAAGTGGGCACGAAAAGGGGAAGGTGGTGGTGGTGGGAATAACCTCTGCCAGCATTGCCTTTTCTCTGGTTATCAGCGCATTGTGACGCGCTTGTCACTTGAGTCGGGGCCAGCTGGCCCCTCTCCGTGGCACAGGCAGGGGGTTGGCCACCTCTGTGTGCCCGGGACAGCCTCGCTGGTCCCTTACCCTTTCTGTTTGAGGGCTGCCTGGGCTGAAGCTGCCCGAAGCATCCTCCCCCGCCCACCGGCGAAAGGCAGGGCAGCGGTGGGACCCCGGCGGCGGCGGAGCCAAAGGGACCGCCGAGAGAAGAGGCGGGAGGTCGGGACGGGATGCTCCTGGGGAGGGCGGAAACAAAGCGGGCCCCCTCTCGCCCCCGCCGACGGTTGCCCCTCGGGCTGGGCCAGCAGCCGGTGCGGGGCCGGCGATGCAGCGATCTCCGCTGACACCGTGTGGCCGCTCCCCGCATCTCCTCCCCGGCAGCTGCGGCAGCTGCAGCCGCCCAACAATGGGGATTTTAACACCCCTCCAACCCCCACCCCCCCCGAATTCTCTCCAAATACCTTCTGAGCACAGCCCAATGTCATTCAGCGGAGGGACAGAGCGTGCGGTGCTGGATGCGGGCTGCGCTCCCCTGCGGCTCTACTCCCAACTCCTCTACCGGATTCCCGAGTCCCTCCGAGTGAATCGGATTCGGGCATTTCCCAGAAAAGCCTGCCTGGATCACCCCAGCCGACCCGAGATATTTTCCTTTCCCCCTTCTTGCAGTAATCACGAGTGCCACACTCTTGAAAGCAAGCTGATGTCTGAAGGACGGGGGCCTTTCGGCTCTGATTTCGGCAGGCACGAGGCTCTGGAGAGGAACCGTGCCTAATGTAGCCAACTACGTGTGTTCTTAGGAAAAGCTCTTTCTCCTTAGCCCCTTCCAGTCAACAGGATTTGGCCCTGTAAAGCTCAGCTCTGCCTGTTTCAGGGCCCGAGGGGCAGAGCAATTCCCTGCCAGCCCGCCTTGCTTCGGGGGGGGGTGGGGGGGGGAGCAGGTAAGGAGTCACCGAGCTGCTGAAATAGGCTCCTTATTCTTCAGGGTGGGGAAAAAAAATGAAGTTACACGTTACTGCTGCGACACAGAACCGTTAATAAAGGGAGGGAGACCTTTATATGGCCCTCGCGGCCAGGGCAGAAAATGTAGTTGGGAAAATAAATATCTTCTTGCTGAGAGCATCAGCAGGACGCTGCGAAGAAGGCGCTGGCTGTGTTCGGAGGGTGTCTCTCCTCTCAGGGCCCTCGGACAGGCGGAGAGCAGAGCTAAAGGAAGATTTAGAGCTCGGGAAAGAGCCCCAACAATTGACAATGGAGCCATTTAAGGGACAACAAACAACTTTATGCCCTGTGAGTTTGTCCCATTGAAGTCACGGGGTGAGCGCCACGGCGGAGGGGAATGAATGGGTGTTTTACTCTTGGTTTCAAGGGAGCCAGGATTTTACCCACTTCAGATGCTGTGGCATTTTTTTTTTTTTCCACAGGATCAGGGCCAGAGAAAGAACGGGAACAAAAGCATCCACATTTGCTGTCAAAAAGGAAGGAAGGGAGAGAAAGGGCTTTAAAATAGGGCACAGACGGGAAAATATGAATATTCTGGCTGACAAAGCCAAGCAGAAAGGGCCCGAACCTCTCCCCAGAAATGGCTTCGAGGTCGGTCCGAAGCTGGAGGGTCAGGACAGCCCCTCTGCCCACCAGGGGCTCGGGAGGGCCGTGGCGGAGTGGGTGCAGGCTGGAAAGCTGAAATCTGTGCCCAGCACTGTTTGCCGAGTGCCTTTCCCCACGGGCTGGGGAGCGTGAGGGTGTCTGCGTCGCACCCGCCCCTGGATTTAAAAGCTTTTGGCTGGAGGAAATCCTGTGGCTGCGCGCTGTGAGCGAATTAAAGCTGGTAGTGCATCAAGGGCAGAAAGTTTGGGATGAAAGCGTGATGGGCTTTCTTGTTCGCTTTCTGTGTTTTCCTGCTGCCTGCCTACAACTCGGTGTGGTGGGTTTTGGCAGCAGTTTTGTGCAGGAGCAGTAACGAGGTGCCATAAAGCTAGATTCTTCTGGAGACAGGAAAAATTAGGAAAGGTTTCCTTCTCCTCTAATTCGGACCCTGGCTGCCGGATGAAAGAGGGCTGTGCTCTCGCTCGAAGCACAATGGCTGCTTTACTGAGAGAGATGCTCGGGCTTTTGGTCTCCCCCATCTTCGTTTGTCTTCTTTTTATTGTGCTGTGCGCCCTGGGAACGAGCTGTGAGAATCGGAGAGCCTACAGGAAAGCTAAAGGATTTTCCCGGAGTTCAGTAAGTTAAAAATACAAATAATTTGAAAGAAACTTAAAAAAAAAAAAAAAAAAAAAAAAAAAAAAGAAAAACCAAGCAAACCAAAATTGAAACAACAGCCAAGCTAGTAAGGGAGAGCTGAAGCTGTAGGGTGTCTGACGGGGGGAGGGGGTGCTGGATGGAGCTGTGCTGCCCTGCCCCGCTTTCTTTGGCGCTCGGTTTCCGTGAGGATTCCAGCCTGTTTTCAGGCATCGCAGGCCTGTTTCCACAAATAAGTACTTTTAAGCTCACGGCCGTAGGCAGGCGATAGTTTTCCCCGTGCAACCAGTGACAGCGAAATCACCTGGCCACCGTAAGCATCAAAATGCACCTCCCCGACTTTATACTTCTGCGACGTGGGGAAGGCGCTGCCGTTGCGCTCCGTGGACTGGGAGGGTCCGGTGTGGCAGCAGGATGCTTCAGGGGGCTTTGCTCCGTGACGCCCCTGGCCCCGGCGCGCTGTGCCGCCTCCGGTTGGGGAAACTCCCCGGAGCCGCTTCTCCCTGCGCCCGCTCCACCAGCTGCTCTGTGCGCGAGGTTAATTAGCACGATTAATAGTGAATGCTCTAATTGCAGACATTTAGTGGGAGACTTTATGATTATTGTTTTCTGCCACAATCGTGCTGAACGCTTGGGTGTCTCTTTATTAAAGGAAATAAAGCCGTAATTAGTCACAGTCTAATCCCAGTGCTGGCAGGAGACCTGTGGGGATGTAACGACTCCGTCTGGAGAGAGGGGATCCTTGACAGATCCCGTCATTCCCTCACTCGCTGCCTAAATGACGTGAGATTTGGGGGCGGACCGTTGTGGGTTTTTGAGCCAAAACCGGTGGGTTTGACGGGGAATTTTGCAGTAAGCAAGGCTACCAGGGAGTGCACACCGACGCGGTGCTGCGGTGCGCATCAAAAGCGAACAAAGGCTTAATAACGTGCCTGGAAAGCCCTGGCTGGGTCAGCTCTCCCTCTGTAGAGATATGCTAATGAATTTCTCTTCTAAGTGAAATTAATGCACAGATTGTATAAGTATAGTAGTCCTACGCTACGTTATGCGATATGAAGATGTGTCTGAGAGTTTCATCTCTACTCTGGGTGACACTATTCATACAAGTTTATCTCTTTTATGGATTTGAAGCTTTTTCAGATACATATCAAAGACCTTTCCGTGCTTCCAACATGAATAATATATGCTGGCACAGCTTATAATAAATCATCTCGCTTCCCCGTGCAACGGCAAGTGAGCGGGGCTATTTTAAATACCGCCGTCTGCATTACAGACCACGTCCAACACCGTAAAAAACATTTTCTACCTTCTTCCTAGCAAGCCCACCGGCCCTGAGCCCGGCCCGCGAGCCAGGTTGCGGCTGGGTGCATCCGGATGCGCCGTGCTGGGGTCAGCCCATCAGCCTGGCTGGAGATGCCCAAAGGAAGGGTAAATCTTCAACCCTATAATTTGGGTTGGTTTTTGTTGTTGGTTTTGGTTTTTTTTGCCTCCACGACCGAAGAGCGTGGTTGTCCCAGCTCTGCCTCCTTGCCCGGCACCGGCCTTTCTGCAGTTATCACAGCCAGGAGGGTCCGTCGCCAGGATGGGGTCTTGGATGCGCCTGTGTTTGGTTCCCCTCTTCCCCCCCCCAGTGCTGAGGCACACCATGGCCTGGGAGCATCCCGGCACTGCCATGCCCAGCTGATGCCAGAGATGGTCCTGGAAAGATTTAGGGAGCGGGGAAGCTCTTCAATGTTAAGAGCCAACGAAGCCTAATGGGTTTCAGTGATTTGAGGGTAGGTTAGAGCGGTGTCGGGGGCCCCGGGTTGAGAAGGGAGTGTTTGATGCCTAAACCCCGATTTCTCTCCTCGCTTGCAGATCTAACCTTCACCCCTAGGCTCTTCTTCGCGGGGACCTGGAGCTCCCGGCTTGGGCTGGGGCACAGCAGCGATGCATCCTCTCCCACCCACGGGAGCGGCTGACCCCCCTGCCCCCCCCCAGGCAGCCACCGCACGTACGCCCTCACCCTGATTTGACTCACATAAAAGATTTTCCAGGGAAAAGCTTGCCGTGTATAAGGTGTGATAGCGTTCTCTTTAAAATCAATTATTTGGAGTTTATAGAGTGCATTTTCTATTACCTAATGTGCCGTAGCCAATATATCTGTTGATTTCAAGGATTTTTTTTTTTTTTTTATTTCACCTTGGCATGTCTTTTATCAGAAATCATTTTGAAACTTTTTAATTTATGGGCTTTTATTGCAATACTCAATTCATCCTGAGTAGTCTATTATTAAGTGTTCTAGAGGCTCTTATTGTCCTTTATCAGAGGATTGTATCTCTGTGCAATTCATCTGTAGTCATTCTTCATAGAGAAAATCTTTCATATTAGGTTTCTTTCATCATTCGATGACAACTCTTGAATACATCATTATTCAGCAATGGGTTTAGAAATTATAATCATTAGGCAATTTTTCATATAATCTGATTTTATAAACTGTTTCTTTTTATTATCTTTTGATGGAAAACAGTAAATGCATCTGTCTGTTTTGATCCTCTCTGATAACAGTAATAGAAAAACGAAGTAAGGACATCTTATTGAGGAAACGGCCCGACTGCATTTCTTATGTGCACAGAACCAAAGGTTATTTAACGCGAAGTAAAACTCACTATATAGTGTGACGCACCGAGCACAAATCCAGACACTAATCCCGTGCTTCTTGTGCAAGATTGTCACCCCTCAATTGACTTTGTTCTCCAGGTGTCTTATGGGGTGATGGAACAACATTTATACAATTCAAAGGAGAAAAAAAAAAAAAAAAAGTAGGAAGGAGGAAAGGAGAATGACAGCAACGTGTTTGGGACCAGAGTTTTGGGAATAAATGTCCCCTTTCTCCCTGCCATCCAGGTGAGGAAGATACGACTTATATTTGCAATTCTGGGAAAATCCATGGCAGTCGACTTCTTATTTGCCATTTTGCTTTGCCCGTTAAAAGGCTTTTTGCCCGTTTCTCTTTCCGGGAGAGAAGTCAACTCGATGGCTGGAGGTGAAAACGGTTAAATCAAACCTTCGCGTTTCTTTTCTTCTGGGAAACTGAGGAGAGCAGAGCAAGGGAGCTTTAGCGCTTCCCTCCTCCTGGACCACGAGGTCTGTGCAGCACCAGTGGTGCCGGAGATACTCACTCTGGCCTTAGACCTAGCTGCCCATTTTGGGCCATCTCCCCTGTTCCCGGGTGGTTAGAAATAGTCATTTTAAAACCAAACATGAGCCTGTTACGTGGAGAAAAGGAGCCTGCCCGTGAGTTGTGGTTGCTGGAGGTAGGTCAGGGCGGGCGCCCCCCCCCAGGGATGAATGACCCTTTCACCATCTTTTTAAAAAATGGCCAAAGGTGGCTCTGAATTGAGCAGGGTGAGGAGACCAACTTGCCACCTGGCCCTGGGCTTTGGCAGACCCACCCGTGCTGGTCCCCATCGTCGCAAACGGTCAGAGGGATCTCCAATTGAGGTCACAAACCCCATCTCTTTGCCCTCATTTTGCTGTGGTTCGAGCGTTTACTTGCAGAGTGGTTGTGTCTGGAACGTGTCCTTCTTCTCCAGCTTCCGGAGGTGAGAGGGACCTGGAGTGATGGGGGAACCTCTAAAAGGTGGGGTGCAGGTTCCCAGGTTGCTTTTTTTTTTTTTTTTTTTTTGGTTATTTAAGTCTATTTCTAGAAACTTGACAGAGAAGCGGTGATTAAACTAAAGCTTTTTCACCCTGGCCCCGGCAGATGTCACGGCCATCCCCTTCTCCTGCCCCAGGAGGGGAAGCGCCGTCCACTCTTTCGGCCCCTGCGGAAGGGAGGAAATCCTGAAAATCACGATGCCAATGCCCTTTCTCCCCTCCCTTCCCCAAAAAGAGGAGCCGTGGCCGCCCGTGCGAGCATCCACAGTGCTTCAGCCCAGGCTGCCTGCGGGAGGGAGGGAGAGAGGGTTGATGTCTTATTTAGCTCGGTCGTAACCAGACTTTAGTGACATGAACCAATAAAACATTGTTGATTCAAAGCTTAGTTCATGACGCCTCTAATCCTACCGCAGATAGCAAACAGATAACAGAGACGCTCTAATTTTCTGTAGTTTATTCGAGAATATAGAGGGAGATAATGTGCTGCAGGGCAAATACACGTTATTGCTTTAAATACAAAAATAAATCCCCGTTCATTTAAAAAAAAAAAAAAAAAAAAGTCCTGCGCAGGGAAACACCTCTTAAACATTATCTGCGAGGCCGTTGAGTTTAATCGCTTTATTCCCTGCGTGTTTCAGTAGCAGGCCCGCAGCTCCCTTCCCGGGCGCGGGCAGAGGGAAGATGAAGATTGCCATCTCCCGGCACACCGCGAAGCTGCACAGTGCTGCTGCGGCATCGCCGGCGGGCGAAGCGTCCTCGCCGGGCCCAACTTCCCCACCCCATGGTCCGGAGAGACCTCAGTGCTCTTCTGTGTTTTTTGGTTGGTTTGTTTGTTTTTTTTTGTTTTGTTTTTTTTTCCCCCCCCACTTGTCTCACGCAGTTGTGTTTATCTCGGCTGCCCTCCACGACAGGAGGATCTCTCTTGATGCCCACAGTTTCTCATCTTGGGGTCGTCTTCTGCCCACGGGCTTTTCTGTCCAGGTGTATGCAGGTGCCACCCAAGCTCAGCCGGAGGGATCGGGAGTGCTTTTTGGAGCAGGGGGGAGGGTGGTGGCGGCCGGTGACGGCAACCTCTCCCTTTCGGCGTGGCATCCCTGGCTTAAACCTGTGGCCAGCTGCTGTCCTGGAGACCTGTGTTGTACGGGGTGTGTGCAGGGAGAGGGTAAGGATGGCACCGTGTAGGGAGATTGGCCCCGAAACAAGGCAGCTCCGCGTTTTCTGGGAGCTCTGGGCTTCGGGCAGCACTCGATGTGTGAGCACCAGCCAGGGCACAGCGGGCTGAGGCTGCTTCTCACTGGGAAGGAGATTTAGGGTCTGGGGTGGTCTCTGACTTGCTGGCCTCACTGGGCCTGGAGGGCTCATACTTTAGTACCTCACACCGTCTCTTGCTCCAAGACGCTGGTCTTGGTGGCTGTAAAGTTCTCCCTTGGAGGGGATGTTGATGGGACTGAAGAGGCCGCCACGTGGCGCGGGGCAAAGCAGCCGGGTTTTGCTTCTGCTGGGTGCTGGGTTTGAGTCTCGTAGAAGTAAATCAGCAGAGCCGCGTTCGTTTGGGTGCGGGCGTTGGTTGGGGTTCATATTGGCTGCACACGTGAGCCCCCCTGATTTATTTCAGCTCCTCCTTGCAGATGAACCGAATCGGGTTCTCTGGGTAAATATTTGACGTGTGGCACTTCTGTGTGTGTTGGCAAGTACACGGGTATATAATAAGGTACGTAACCCGGGGCTTGGACCTCTCATTTCCTACGGTTTTTAACACTTTCTTGGAACTGCCACAGAAAGCTCATGGCAGGGACTGCGTGCCAGACAAGAGCCATGCCACACATTGCTTCTCAGGGTCACCAGGAGGAGCTGGAGAAGGCGCTGGCTGCCCTGCGGGTCTAGTCCAGGTTGTACCGGCTTGCGAATGAGCCGATGAAACGGAGTTTTGAGGGATGGGGCACGTTACCGGCAGGGGAT
Organism: Vanellus vanellus; assembly: GCF_965231255.1. Taxonomy (NCBI): domain Eukaryota; kingdom Metazoa; phylum Chordata; class Aves; order Charadriiformes; family Charadriidae; genus Vanellus; species Vanellus vanellus. The sequence continues at coordinate 1,831,394 of NC_138907.1, forward strand.
AGCAATCGGGGCTGCACGGGCTTTGGGACGAGCTCTGCTTACTGTCCCCCAGGGAAGAAAGTTTTCCTCCTCCGAGAGGCTGGATGAGAGCATCCCCTGGTACCCAGAGCCCGCCCGGCATCTCTCGGGAGCGGCACTAGAGGGAGCCGGAGCCGGCACAGCCCCAGGCCCTGCAGGATCCGAGCCAGCCTCTCAGCCCACTTCTGCATGATATTCTTTTTTTTTTTTTTCCTAAAAAAATTTTTTTTTTTTTTTAATCCCTTCTTTTTCCAGTTCAGAAGAGTTTCCGGTCGATTTTGTCAACTGGCTCGGCGTGCCCCAACCTGCTCCGGAGGCGAGTGTGGAGAGACAACCTGGCTCGCGGAGCTGGTAACCATCCCAAAGACTTTTCCTCAGACAAACAAGCCAAAGAAAAACCACCCAGCCCCAAGCTTTTTTTTTTATCTGAGAAATTTATTTTTGGAGGAAAATTATTCCTCCCCACCCCCCTTATTTTAAAAAAAGTAAAGCTTTGCTGAAAATGCACATATGAGAGGGTAGTGCTGACAATCCATAAATGTTTCTAATTTTTGCCAGAGAAACCCTGCACCCTGCTGAACTTTATCTCCATTTTCAATTTTCAGACCCCTGCGTTTCTAAAAATGATGGCTGATAAGATAAAGGTGCCTCCTTCATCTCTGCTTTTTCATTTCCCCTTAAATCCAGTAACATTGCCAAAAAGAAAAAAGCTTTAATGTGAATATATGTACTTTTTTTTCAGCAACTCTTTGAGTGAGTGAGGGCTTACAGAAATGAACAGCTTTTTTCTTGTTTTTTTGTTTTTTTTTTTTAATTTTATTTTTTTTCCTGCTCGTGTGGACTTTTCCCTTGGCATTGCTCCTGTCCCTCAAGGGCTCGCTGTGGTGTTCGGCCACTGTGAGCTGATCCCCTCGACACGTGGGCGCCTCCACTCTGTGCTCTGGCTGTGATTACCCGCGACAAGATGCGGGCAGGGTGGGAGCAAGTCCCTCTTACGCCACCTGTGGCTCCTTGGAGATGCTTCCTGGGCAAATCTTGGTGGGAAACCTGGGGTCTGACAGTTCCTAAAATTCCTTCTTGGCTCTGGGCACCAGGTTATGGCTCTTTCGCTCTCGCCTTGTCGGGAGGTGGTTGGCGAGGTTTCCCCCTATACCACTGGGCTAAATAGGCTGGGATCCAGCAGAGAGACATGCTTTGCTGGGCAAAAGCCCTTCTTCTTGCGTACGTGGCCGTGGCGTACGCTGAGGTCAGCGCAAGGCTGCAGATGTTTAGCACATAGCTGTTTTCAGCCGTGGCTTTCCCAAGCTCCTGTAGGTACAGTCAGGGTCGTTACTCCCTTAAAACTACCCAGATCTGTCCAACGAACCGAAGGTGCTGCAGCGTGCAGGTATTTTTCTCCAGAACAGTCTCAAGGAGCATGTCAGAGCCTGTTTTGTTGGGTTTTTTTAGCGTATTGCAACACGTTTGGTGTACCAAAGGCTACTCTTCCCTGGATAAGTTTTCTGTTACCTCTTCCTTTTCATGGATGCATTTGAACTTGTTGCTGGCTTCTGCTTTTTGAAACCTGTTGGCAGGTTGAGCATCTGTCCTGGGGCCACGCAGAGCACCTCCATGGCAACACAGGAGCTTCAGAGCTGTGGGCTTATTCTCTGTGCTCTGCCGTATCGAAGAAACCGGGTACCCTCATGGAGCATCTCAACATCCCCTGCCACTCCGGAGAACCGTGACCGCCCTGCACCCAGGCTGGTTGAATTTGCACATGTCCGCAATTGAGAAATGCTCTTCCATGAATCAAAAGACGTGCCAAGCCCCACCGTCAGGGCTGGGGGCAGGAGGCTGGGTTTCCAGACAGACATCTCTTACAACGGCACTTCTGGTGCAACCGGTTCCTCTTGATACGGAGATGGTATCAAGTTTGAAGTTCGGGGGATGTTGACAGAGATTTTGTCAACAAAATGGTGTTGAAGGACGAGGTATTTGTGGAGGAAGTCACAAAGAGGTGAAAGATATCTCCTTCAGGAGACCCTTTCCTACCAAATTGGCGTTTGCTTGCTGTTACTTTTTGGCAGCAGCTGGAGGTGTGGACGTGATGGCTCTCATCTCCTCGTGCTCCCTCTGCCTGCGCCGCTCCAGCTTTGCAAACATCCATCCTAGAAATTGCGACGGCGGCAGCGAGAAGTGACGGAGCAGTAGATGAAGAGCAGAAACCAGAGCCCTCCTGCAAGTGATCCGCCCTGGAAAGCAGCCCAGGAAAATGGGCATTTACAGCTTCATCAAATTGTTATCTGGGGACTCATGTCTGGAGACAATGGTGTCGGTGCTGTGCTCTGGGGATCAACGGTGTTGGTGCTGTGCAAGGCACAGCTGACCACGGAGAAACAAAAAGGGCTGGTGGAAAGGCAGTTTTCCCTCTTTTCTCTCCTTTTTTTTTTTTTTTTTTTTTTTTTTTTTTCTTTTTTCCTCCTCTAATAAACGATCCTGGGGGACTTGCTCACCCTTCCTGGGCTTCTGGTTCTCTGCTCATCTTCCTTCTTTTGCTCATCCGGGCAAGCTCTTTGGCACGGAGCCTCCTTGGTGGGGCCGTGGATTGCACCCACGGTGAGGAGATTGTCTGAACCTGCTCTGATGAAAACGACGATGGACAGAGTAACAAGAAGCAGTTCTGGGGGCTTTTCCCACGTCCTCGCGGCTGCTCAGGGGGAGCCCCTTCCTTGGAGTGAGGCCACAGCCCGGGGTCTCCCCCAGCCCCTGTGTCTCTCCCGTAGAAAATTAGTATTTTTGAGGCTGCTCTTGATGTTTGTCGGAGGAGGGCGAAGCGTGTGGGTGGGCACCAAACAAGAGGGGTCAAAAAGACGGAGGGAGGGAGGGAGGGATGGACAGCCTGCCCTTACCGGTATCCTTCCCTCGGAAAGCTGAAAGAGCTGCTCAGGCTCCTAGAGGAGACAGGAAAGCAATCCCAGGCGATCTCAGCTGCCAGCCTTTCCGAGGAAAATGAATCGCTTCCAGGTTTAATAGAGGCTTTATTCAATATAGCGTCGCAAATTTTCATCAGGAAAGCAGATTCTTTGCGAGAAGCTGCACAGCGCCAGGTCTGCGCCTCCCCTGTTTTCTTGTTGCTGCGCTAAGGAACCCGGGAGAATGAAATTAATTTTAAGTGTTATTCTTCAGGCAGCTGTAATAGAAAGAAAAACAGGGCATTGTGTCTCCTCTTGAGATAACGATCGAGACAGGAGTGCGGGAGGCTGAACCCGGGATGTTCTCGCCTTCATCCTGGCGCTGGGATCAGGTAACCCAGCACAAATGTCGTTTGAAGGCTTTTTCGGTCGCTCCCAGCCGTGAGCGTGGCGAGCGGGGGGTGCTGCCTTCGCACAGCCCCCAGATCACCCGGCGCATGGACAGCGTTCTCCTTCCTACAGATGACCAGGACACCGGTGGGAATACAAGACCACCTCGGCCCAAGTAAGCGTAACATTTAACTTTTTTTTTTTTTTTTTTCGCCCCCCCTCCTCCAAATATCACCCATTTTCACCCAGTTTTCTGCGAAACCTCTGAACGGTCTGGGGTGAGGGGGCTGTGGGAAAGACTTGGCCACCCGGAGCAGCGCGTCGACACCCTCTCCTTCCGTGGGTCCCTCCTGGGGCCGCCACCATCACCTACCAGCGATGGTTCCACACCTCCTCGGGAGGCTCTCGGCTCCCCGGCGTCCAACTACAGCATGTGAACACTTAACCCAGCGTGTTCGTGCTGCTTCGTCTCCTGCAGCAGGGAGGCCAGACCCTCGTCTTGTCTAATCAGGGTCGGGTGAGCAAACGGTAAAAAAAAACCCCATGACCCCCAAAAAAAAAAGAGAAAAAAAAAAAAAAAATCAGCACAGCTTTAGCAGTTGAGAGTAGCTCAGGGTCTGGTCCATGATGTTTGAATTTTCACGAGGATGCACGTCAACTGGATGCAATCCCAACGTGCTAAATGCAACTCGCCTCTAATTGCATTGTTTCCGCTGATCTCTGATGAAATTATTTACATGTCTAACAAGCGTGTTTGGCTGAAATAGTCTTTAAACTTTATATGAGTTTTCCATAGGCTTGTTTGCTAAAAAGAGACCAAACGCTAGCAGGTTTGAGTTATTTCCCCCCCCCCACCCCCCCAATTAATTTTGTTTTATTTCGCTCCCTCGCGTGTATTTTTACTCTCTCCCTCGTCTCTGGTAGTGCCAACAGCAGAACGGGAAGGGTGGCTGGAGAGAGGCCAAATTTCGCCTCAGATCATTTCTCTTCAACGCGCGCTGGCCTCCGAAAACCCGGATTCTGTTTGTCATTTGCTTTGCTCTCCCAGCGTTGTGTCATGGCGATGGTATTGCTGATGGATTTCAAGCTTGCCTCATAGAGCCGTGCACGAGGTTTTCATAAGCACATTAATCTTAAAAGAAAAACTGTCAGAAGCAAACAATACCCCTATGAATGATGTTGTAAAGGCACATACTAACTCTAAACATCCATTACCGAAGAATATTAACTTATAGAGGAACGCCATTTCCTCTTACTCCTTTTTAATAGGTACCTGAAACCCAAAGTACTTCCACATTGGAAAATTCGCTCCAAGATGTGAAAGCGCCCGAGATAAAGCAAATCAGGATCTCTCCCAGCGAAGCCCCGGCGGAGCTGGTGCTGGGCCAAAGAGGGAGTCCTGCCGAGGCTGGGGGCCGGCGGCTCCTCTCCGGGGTCTGCTCCCCCTCTTGGGGTCCTTCTGTGCCCCGAACCCTTCGCCTGGTGGCACCTGGGCCGTGGGCACGGCCAGGTACCGCGGATCCCTTCCGGAGAAGGGAAAGCAGTTGCGGCTACCAAGCTTCATCCCACTTCTCTTCTGCCTGGAAGCTGGGTTTGATGCTCCCATGTTGGTGGCTTTACGCGCACCCACCCCCCCCCCCCCGCCCCCCCTTACACTTTTGGTTCGTAAGCGAGCAGCCTGTGTGGCAGGGATAAAACATCTGAGATCGCTTTAAATGTCACTTGGAGCCAGGCCAGCAGCATAGGCAAGGAAAAGCTGGTAGCTTGTTTTAATTTAATGGTGTTGAAGTGTTCTACTGCAATTAAGCATCTGAAAATTAAACAGAAACAGTCATTAAGTCTGGTGATACAAACCCGCTAGACCAGAGAATATAAATTATTTCAAACGGTAAATGCCAAAGCAGTGTTTATGATAGGGATGTTTCCCCTTATTAGCCATTATCTGTTGTTTTAAACCAGAGGAACTTAATCCTAAGGAAATTAATCACTGCAGATGTTGAATCCTGGAGCCCGGAGCAGGTCACCCCTTCAGCTGCGGGTTGCTCAAAGCCAGAGCGAGGGCTGGAGAGAGGGGAAAATAAACACGGGGCAGAAGCGGCCAAGGTGAGGTCCGTCTCTCCAGAGGATTTCCCACTCCTTTCCTCTCCCGGCCCCTCTTTCCCACCCTGCAGCCAGCCCAGGGAATCCCCTCCTTCCCCCTACCCGAGCTGGCATCTCATTTTTATTTTTTTGACCCGCTGAGGTTATTTGCTAGTGATAACACTGGCGGCGGCTGGTACCCGAGTCGGGATGCAAAGCCACCAGGCTCCCATAGGACTTGCATCTGCCCACCCAAAATTATACCGTGCGCACGGGGAGGAGGAGTTATATGACAATAACTGGGTCCAGACCATTGCCCCTGGAAGGATTTTGAGGAAGATCTGGCCATGCGAAGGGGGAGGTGGCAGCGGGCGCAAACGCGTGTCGCGCCCTGCCTCCGGCGGCGAAAAGGAGCATCTCCCCCCGAGGCCGGCCGGGTAACGCGGCCGGACAACCCGGACCTGGGAAACTTCAGACGCGCGCTCTGGCCGCAGTATCTCTTCTTACGAGCTTTGATTCAGGTAAGCGCGTCAATCATGCTCGTTCGAATTCCTCACCTTTCAGCGAAAGCGTACGCTTGCGTCTAATGGACTTCGGTGAGACTTAAGCCTGGCTTTAAAGTTAGGCGTGTGTTTTAAGCGCATTCCTGAATTGGGGCGCTGAGATCCGTTGACGTGAACAGAAAGATTCCCCATTGGCTTCAGTGGGATTTTTCTTGCCCGAAATGGAGTCCAGATCTCGTGAAATAAATACCCATGTCTTTGTAGATGCGGAACCACATGGAGACTTATGAATACTTGTTCCCAGAAAAGGATCCAGCTTATTCATATGCCTCCATCATGTGTATTAAATTCTCCTGACATCTACCACAATTCTAGCATATAAATGGAAAACAGAATAGATACTGTGCCCTGAAAGCGCTCAGCTATTGATGCCTTTGAATTAATAGCAGGAAGCATTGTTTGCATGCAGCCTTTACAATTTGTACTTACATTTTTCCTCTTACATTGTTTCGTTCGCATTTCATCCAAGTTACCGGCCTGGCCGTCCATGAGGATCTCGCTCGCCCGGTCCCGGCCCGAGGGGGAACCCCGCTCTGCAATGGCAATGCCGAATTCCTCGGGGTGGGGAGAAGAGGGTGGGATTCGGCGCTCGGCGCGCGCCCCGGGAAACCGGGACTGGCTTTGCCCACCCGGAGCTGCCAGTCCCGATGGCGAGGGGGGCAGCGAGGCCAGGGTGCTGCCGATTTCCCCCCCCCCCCAAAATCCTTGTTGGGGAAGGAGGATTGAACATCGGCGGAGGGGAATGAGGTTTGCGCCAAAAGACAGGACCATACACAGCGTGCGAATAAATCTCGATATGGAGAGCAGAGTTAGATTCGGGTTAGATTCGGCAACAGCAAATGGCTGTATTGCTGTTTCTTCCGGCGTTGCGTATGTCCAATAACTCCGATAACCTTTCCCTACAGGAGCAGCATTTGATTTAGAGGGGGAATTCCAGGCAGGAGCCGCTCTTTGTTTGCGGTCCACGGTCCCCATCCCCACGATGGCAGCCAGTGATGCAGACGTTCCCGTTCCAACGCCCGCTGCTCCAGGAAAACTACCAGAAAGCAGCAGCATTCATGTAACTTACAACATGTTTCATTTGTTATTTAAAATCTTTAGGAGCCGATATCACGGGCGCGGGTTCAAGGGAAAGAAGGAGCTGCCAGGTCCACGCAGGCTGCCTGGAAGATGCCCGGCTTCCCGCACGAGGAATTCACTGCAAGTCCCATTCAGCTCCTGCTCAGGTGCGCTTTCATCTCCCAGCTCCTCCCCCTCCTCCCCCCCCCCCCACTGATGCTCATAAGATTAGACAAATTTATATACGTTAAACCCATTGGTGTGTTATGCAAAAAAAAAAAAAAAAAAAAATAATCAGCAAGTCCCTCTGTTCTGAAGTTTTCTTGGGAGGGTACAGAGCGAGAAAAGGGTCTCTTTATGCCCATTTCTGGGGACAAGGGGATATGCAACTCTTATCCGTCTCGCACAACATCCAATTTCAAATGACATCTGTGTTAACTACACCCCAATACGCCCCAGTGAAACCCGGTCTGGGCTTGGGGTTCTGCCCGGCAGGGGTGACCACGGAGGCCGGGGCGAGGAGGAGACGGAAGGTTTCGGGGCATGATTGAGAGTGAGGTCCTGGTTGGGAGAAGCGGCTGTGAAAACACCGTCACGTTCTTCAGCGGCTCTTCTCCCACTCCATATGCCCTCACAGCTGCAGACCGGGGCAACAAATATATTTTTTTACAAGAGCTTAAAGCAAAATGTTGTGTCTGTTTTCCAGGAAAAATTGGAAATGAAACAAGCCAGGAGGGTTTTTCCCTCTTTCAAAGCAAACTAACAGAGCACCTCCCATCAAACCCAAACCAGAGAGATCAAAAAGTATTTTGGCTTTCTCCTGAAGTGGAACTAAAACTTTTCCGGCCATACAGGACTAGTAATTTTCTCTTATCTGTCAAAAAAACACAGTCAGAAAACCATCTTTTGCATCTTAAAACATTTCTACTCAACCTCACACCCCTGTAAAAAAAATTAAAAAAAAAAAAAAAAAAAAAAAAATAGACCCAATTTGCTCGAAGGAATTTTTTCCCCACTGGAGAAAGGCTTCAAAGAAAACAATTTATAGGGACATAAATAACAATTTTTTATTTTTTTTTAGTTTATTTTCATCGTTTCTTCCCAGCCCTGTTAGATTCAGGCAGACAAGGGGAACTGAGAAATCGCTTCCATCCAAAACTATTTTATGTCCAAGCGTGACCCTGTGTGGTACCGACGCTGTGCCGCACCCATCACTATGTAGGGATGCTTTTATTAAGGGAAGGGGGCACACAGCCCCTATCATCCCAGGGCAAACACGGACTGCCCCAAGAAGGGTGGAAAAGTGTCTTACAGAGGTTCATCTTCTAATATTGGGCTCCAGCTGTTGCGAGATGCATTTGAAAGTAGTTCCTCCAAAGCAGCATCGCCACCCCCATCCCAGGCTTCCCTTCTTTTCTCTGGCAGGGAGAAAGGACCGCGGTTGTACCACCAGCCCCATCTTTGTCTGGCCAAGGCCCGTGATGTACAGCAGAGCAAAGGGGACGGGAGGAGCTGGTGGTCCTTCCTCCTGTCAGAAGGTTTGGGTGTCCATCCCATCACCTGCAGCTCACCGCGTCGCGGTTTTGGTGTTGCAGCTGCGCCAAACGACCTGATGGGGAGCTGCCGGTTGAGGTGAAGCCTCGAGGGAAAAATCCCACCGCCCCAGAGAGCACGCAGGAACGAGGAGCCAAAGGAGCATCGCCCCAGGGGTCCCTGGAGAGGTGCTTCAGGGCTGAAGGAGCTGGCTAAAATGGACAAGGCGGCTCTTCACAGATTTACGTGCTGTAAATCCCATTTTATATCCCCCGTGCCACACACAGGGAGAAATAAACAGAGTTTTGCGATGATTATTCAGGGTCTTTACGATGGGTATAACGTTCTCTGCTGCTCGCCCCGCTCTTGCCTCGCCACCTCAATACGTTTTCATATTGATACAAGTTTCTGCTGTGAAATGATCCCTGAAAAGAGTTTACCTGCCACTAAATGGCTCTGAACTCTGTGAAATGCTTTGGTACCGCACCGTGAAACGCAGCTCTCCGCTTGCTGGAACAACACGCTGAGCGCGTACCTCATACGGCGCCCTCGTTAAGAGCTGTGGAGTGCGGCACCAGGTCGTAAATTGCTGCGGAAGACACGTTACATCCCTAGCCCGGCTCTATAAAATTTAACCCGTTACATCCTTCGCCACCTCTAACGCCAAGCCAGACCTTGCGCAAAATGGGTGAGGGTGCCGCCTTTGGCCCTGGCTGCCAGCACGTGGCTTGAGAGGCACGTCTTTGATGGAGCAGGTGACACGCGAGGTCGGGGCCAGGTTTGCCCCCCCAGAAGCCACTCCAGCTGGCGTTTGCATCAGCTGCCCCTCGGCTGGCCGCAAACCCTTGGACTGGGAGGGGAGCCTGGCATGGGGTGAGACCTCGTCTTCAGGTTCAAGGAGCCCACTGCTGTCTGAAAGGCAGGGCGGGTCATTCTTCTGTCAGATCTGGATGAACTATTTATCTTGCTTTTCTTCCCAACCATTGGCTTAGGCCACCCTGATGTATGTCCCCGCCTTTCTCTCTCGTGGTCCTTCTCCAGCACTCCCTAGGGACGAGAAGATCCCGCGCAAAAGCGATGGAGGACCATCTCCGAGAGCCAGGGGGTGATGTGCTGCGCATATCCATGCCGTAAAAACCCGGTTTATTTAAGCGTGAGTAAAGGTATCTAAACCTCATCCGGAGTATTTTCCACGAGGAGGAGATCCCCTGCTCTTCCCCCGGAGCCACGTGCGTGCCGTTCAGCGTGCAGCCGCTCGCCGTACGCGTGGTGCCAAACGCAACAAGCCGACCCGGTGCTATTTCAGCCTACTCGATGTGTTTTTCCACCAGCACAACTTAACATCCGCTTCGTTGCCAAGCGTGCGGCCTTCCCACTTCATTATGGTCACGAGAAAACCATTTCAATAAGAAAACAAAGGAATAGGTTGAGCAGCCCTTCATCCCTTCTGTCGGCGAGCGCGTGCGGCGTTTGTTTGCAAAGTTGGGCATAAGCTAATAAGCTGATCTTGCAGAGATTTACGCTCAGGCAAAGATTTCCATATGGGCTTAACATTAAGCAAGAGTTTAATCTAAAGTAAAATATTTGGATTTGTTTGGGGTTTTTTTGGGTTTGGTTTTTCTTTTTTTTTTTTTTTTTGTTTCTCTTTCAGTGCACTGTAGGACCAATGAAATACTCACCAAAGCGAGCAGAGACAAACACCGACTCCAGTGATCTCGGGGGCCGCTGGCCAGGCAGGAGACAAGGACTTCATCTGAGAAGGCGCTGGTCGTCTCTCACAGCACCTCCAGCTCCCACCAACGTCACGAGGACTGTGGGTTCTCAGCGCCGCGTGGCGCTGGGGCTGGATGAGCATTTGCAGGAGAGGGATGGATGGGAAGAGGACAGGAGGGGGCTGTGCAGACAATGCCTCCGGTGCTCAGGGTGGACCTGAATGCAGAAGTTGAAAGGCGTCTTTTTGCAAGGGGCTCAGCAACCCAGGGAAATCGAAAAGCTGCATGCCACCCTGGGCTCTGAATTCCCCTGCGAAGGCTGTGAAAGGCACAAGGAGGGGTACCTGCCTCCTGGCCTGCAGCCAGCGTGGCTGGGGCGCAAGACCTCGTTTCCTACCCACAGGAGCTGGGGGACCCCGGGGACAAACTCACCGCCTGCGAGCAGATACGGCACCTGCCCGGAGCCCGTGCCACGACGGTACGTGCCAGAGCGTGGCTTCCACAGTTGTTTGAATCTAAGCCCTAACAAAGCCAGAAGAAGAGATGCTCAGCTGCCTGGTCTGGGGATTTTTGCCCCTCGCGCCATGACGCTGCGGCCGGCAGCGTGAGATGCTGCGTGAGCGCGGGGAGAGCGGTGCTGCCCCGTGCAAAATTAGGGGTTCGTACCTGCTTTTGAAAGGATGGGTGCCTGCTTTCATCCTCCCCGAGCTCCTCTTCTGGGAAGGAGCTGCCGCAGGGCTGCCGTGCAGTGGTGCTTTGCTCCTGCCCTCGGAGACCCCCACCGCTGCAGCCTCCTCCCCTGCAGCGAGGAGCCGGGGAAGTCCAGCTCGGTCCATCCCCGGGCAGCTGAACTGAATTTCAATACCCGTCCCGCCGTTTAACGAAGCCGTTCCTGCGAGCCAGTCCCCCTCGCATACGTCTGACAGATGTCTTTTTTTTTTCTTTTTTTTTTTTTTGGCTGTATGAAGCTTTTGCGAAGAAGAAGCTTCGGTTCGCCCCCTCCTTTGGGACACAGCCAGCCAGAGCAGGCAGCCCCCGTCCCGCTCGCCCGCTTCTGCTGACAGCCAAAAAACCTCCCCTCCAGCCAGACCTCTGCGTGCCGTTAGCGTGGAGAATCGTTTAATATTGTCCTCAAATTGCTTTGTGTTTTAAAAAATGTCAGTACCTGGTAAGCTAAGCAACTGGTGGCCTGCGCCTCTACAGCTGGTGGGAGATGGGAGGATTCAGACTGCAGCTAAAAAAAAAAAAACCTCCCGCTGCCTACATGCTTCTCAGGGCATTAAATGAGATTTCAAATCCACGCGCAGTGACTTCCAAGTGATCTGAAATGGTTTACAGGCGGTAAAAGAGAAGAAAACAACGATGCTGTCAGTAAAAAGAAAGGTAGGGTATATCCACTGCTATTTATTTAAGCAAAGGCAATAATTTTAAATGATCTGTGTTGTCCTCAGATCAGCAATGTTTTACACAAGAAGCAGACGGAATTTATAAAGCATCCAGGAGCCTGCTGTCGTTTTCATGTTCAGAACCTGTGATCAAAAATTTAGTCTTTAGGAAAAAAAAAAACCACGCAAACCTAAAAATCCAGGGGGGTTGGTATTTTTCTTCTCTCCATGTGGAATTGAGGAGCCTTCTGGCTTGCAGTGGAATATATTTAACACAGCTAAATTGTTTTTGACAAATGAAACCAAGTTATTGTTAATTACTCAACCTGTGGCCTTTACCAAACTGAAATATATGATTAAACAAAATGGCTCAGACAGCACATTAAGCCTTGGAGAATGATTTTATTTTTTGAGCTCTTAAAGCCCGTTCTTCAGAAAGCAGAAAGCATTTTTGGTCGTGACAGCGGGATTGTTCAGCTCTCTATATTTAGCCAGTGTCAAAATGCTCAAGAAAAAAAATTGTCAGAAGTAATTTGGTGATCCTTCTCGCACAAAAAGCACACACACAGGCACCCAGATAATATTGCACTCCGCTTTGCAAGGGAGAAACATTATGCTTTGCAGCGTGCCTTTTGTGAGCAGGCGCTCGTTTTGAACCCGCTGCAATAGGATTTTCCAATTTTGATTGTTCGTGACAGAAAATGAGCTCCATAACCATGACTAAACTAAATATTCCCTCTAAGAGCCACAGCATTGCTGAATCATTAATGAGTACAGAGTAAATAAGGGGGAAACACATGGAAACCCCTACCTTTAACTGTGCTAATCGCCAGCTGCTGCAGTAGAGCAATATTTTTTGATATTTCTATTTTAAAATAAAAAGATAGCTTTCAGAGCTACCTGCTTCACTACCTGCACAGCTAAGAATGCAAAGTCCTGCATCTGTCACAGGAAGCTCAGCTCCTCGGAAGGCACGGCACAAAAATGGATACAAATATCCAGCAGCTTTTGCAAGTACGGCTAGAATAAAGGGATTTTTTTTTTTCCCGAGCTTTCCATCACAGCAGTAGCAAGAAAAGATTTTTTTTTTTCTTTAAAAAAAAGGTATTGCTCTGTTTCCGAGCCGAGGAGCGAAGCGCCGACGGAGGTGCAGCGGCGGCGCATCTTCTCCAGCCGAGCGCTCCCGGGGAGGGTTTCCCGGTCCGGGGCAGTCTGTCCCTCACCCCGGGGGGGGGCATAGGGGCTTCCCTCCCGGTCGTGTGTGTTCCCCCCTCCCCCCCCCGAGCTTTAGCCCCCGCCTCATATTTTCCATGCCGGACCATGAGCTCAGGACGCTAAATCAAAACCGGAGGCGGGAGGGAGCACCGAGAACCCAAGAGGGCCGAGAGAGGAGTGGAGAAAGAGGGGATGGAAAGAGGAAAAAAAAGAGCCGGAGCAAATTAAAACCATCTCAGAGCAAGATGGGGGGGGGGGGGGGGGGAAGGGGCTGGGCCCGAGGGGCAGCAGGTTTGGGGGTGCCGGGCAGCCCCCAAGCGCTGCCCCCATCTGTCCGTAGGGCGTCGAGCACCACGAAGGGCATTTGGGGACTATTATTAATTACTTTATCGCCCGTTTGGTCAGCCGGGTTGGCATCTTTTCCTTCTTCGTTTTCTTTTTAGTCTGATTTTCCTCCTCCTTCTTCTTCTATTCTTTCTTCGTTTTTTTTCTTGATCTTTTCCTTCTTCTTCGTTTTCTTCTCCTTTTCCCTGTTCAATTTTCCCTCTTTTCCCCTCTTCGTTGTCTTCTCATTTTCTCTTTTCGTTTTCTTCCCCTTTTCTTCTTCTTCCTTCCCCGCTCTTTCCACGCACACACGCCTGCGCCCGCCCGGGCCGGGGAGGACACTCTCCCGCCGGTACAAGCCCACCGCGGAGCCCCGCGGCCACGTCTTCCGACCCCTCTAATGATGTCAAACTCTTGTCCTTTCTGTCTCAAAGCCTGCGGAGGCAGAGGCCACCGGGGCAGCCCCCGGCCCCGGGCGGGCAGCGGCGGCGGGCGAGCCCGGCTGCGGGCTGGGCACGGCCCCCGGGGGAAAAGGCTGTTCCACGGGTGGTGAGGGGACCCCCACGTGCCCCCCAAAAAATCGTCCCGTTGGATTGCCAGGGCAGGGAGAAAGACACCTGGTTTCCTCGGCCGCCTTTCGATTGCCTCCTGCCCGCGGGCTGCCGGCAGCCGCTCCCGCCCCGCTCCGCTCCGCCGGGGGCTGAGGACGGCAAACTCATCGCCACGGCGTTCCCCCGGGGGGAGAACCGGGGGTGGGTGGGAAAGGGGAAGGCAAACACGAGGCACCCATCCCTTTCAGGTTCTCAGCTGATTTTTAATCGATCCGCTCTCTTTTCCCGACGACCGATTTCCAACGCTCAGGCGGCCACCGTCTGCCCCGACCCCGGCGGGGGAAGGAGGGGGGAGAGGAGGGGGTGGCCGGGTGGACACCGCATGGGGGCTTCTCCCCGTGCCCGTCCCCGCAGGGATGCCGTGCCGCGGCCGGAGACGCCGTTTGCTTGTCCCGCCCGCCGCTGCCCGCGTTGCCCGCGGGGAGGCCGGAGCCCGGGGCGGGGACGGGACGGGACGGGGGGGACTGCCCGCCCGCCGCTGCCCACCGCCGCTGCCCCCCACCTCTGACCCGGGCACCCCTAATTTAAAACCCAAGGAAGAGTGGGATTTCGATGCGGTTGCAAAGGCGATGCCCGCGGCTGCCTGCCAGGCGGTTTTCCCCTCTTTCCCCCCCCCCCCCCCCCCCCCCGCTCCCCGTCCGCTTACAATCATTTGCGGAGAAACTCTAACCATCTTCCCACCGACCGTTCCTGGGGGGGACGGGACGGGACGGGGGACGGACGGACACCCCCCAGAAATCCCCCAAACACTCGCCCCATCCGCGTTTTACCGGGCTGCCTTCGTGCGCTATGATTCGGGTAAGAAACAGGCGGATTTCGATGCCCGATGGGCGGCAGCAGGTTTGCGGGGGGAGCCAGGTAGGGAAGGGTGTCCGGCCCCGGCCCGGAGCGGACCCCCTCGCCACCGGGCCGTCCCGGCAGCTCCCCCTGAAAGCACAAGCCCCCCCCCCCAACCCCAAACCCCCCGCACCGATGTCCCCGCCTGCGGGTCCCAGCCCCGCGGCGGCCGTCGGGGCTGGAGGTGGGACGGGTGCCCATGCCTGCGTCCCGCGTGGGAACCAGCCGGGGGGACCTTGCAGCCTAGAGGAGGCGGGGAAGGGGGGGACGTGGGGACCCCCACGGTGGACCCCGCTCCGCCTTCCCGCATCCCTAAAACGGGTCGGGGGGCTGTGCATGGGGGGGGGGCGTCCCGTGGGGACGGTGCGGACAGCCCCGGCCCCGCGGGGGCGGGCGGAGGGTGCCGTCCCCCCCTCTCCCCCTCCGTCCCCCCCCCTCCCCGCGGCGGGGAGCGGCGGCCGCGGCCATTTAGGAGCGGCGCGGGAGCCAATGGGCGGCCCGCGGCGGCGCCTCCACCGTGACGGCCGAGATTGACGTGTTTCCCACGTCAAATTGATCCCAAGTAGCGGCGGGGGCTCCCCGCGAGCGGGGAACCGGCCCGGCGCCGCCAGGACACCCCCGCCACCGGCTCCCGCCCGGCCGGGCCTCTCCCTCCGCCGCTCCCCGGGACCTCTATGCCGGACCGGGGCCGGGGCCGCGGCGCGGCGGGCAGGCGGTGCCCCCTCCCCGGGCGGAGCGGCGCTCCCCCGGCGCCGGGCGATGGGTAAGGACGGGCGGCGGCGGGGAGGGCTCCGGGACGGGCTCCGCGGAGGAGGAGAAGGGAGGGGGGGGGGGGCAAAGCGGTCGGGGGGGGGGCGGCGGGCTGGACCCCCTCCCGCCGGCCCCGGCACCGTCGCGGCGGCCCCGCCGAGCGGCCCGGGCGGCGGCGCGGCCCTCCGGGCCGTCGTGGCAGCGGGCGGGGGTCCGGCACGACGTGCCCGGCTGGGAAGGTTCTGGGATCCCCCGTTCCTCCCCGCTCTCGTTCTTCTCTTTCGCTCTGCTCTCTTCTTGCTGTTCTTTCTCCCGTTGTCGTTGTTTCTGTCTCTCTTTTTTATTTTTCTCTTCTGACTTTTCTTTTTTCTCGTTTTTTTTTTCTTTTCTTTCTTTCTCCTTTTTTCTCTCTTCCTTTCGCCTTTTCTTTCTTTCTTTTTCCTCCCTTTTTCCTCCCTTTTTCCTCCCTTTTTCCTCCCTTTTTCCTCCCTTTTTCCTCCCTTTTTCCTCCCTTTTTCCTCCCTTTTTCCTCCCTTTTTCCTCCCTTTTTCCTCCCTTTTTCCTCCCTTTTTCCTC
>NC_138907.1:3647539-3872539 GCF_965231255.1 Vanellus vanellus
GTGTGATGCAAAAGCCGAGTCTAGCAAGCCAGACAAAACACAATCATTAAGATATGGGTTTTGGTAAATTACACAGTTTGGTTTTTGTTTGGTGTTTTTTGGGGGGCGGTGGTTTGTGTGGCTTTTCAATCCTTCCCTTCTAGCTGACGAGAGAGTGCAAAATGGAGAGCAGGGGGAAGATGATGAGAAAGAGTGTATCCTTGTATTTTCAGCATAAGAACAGAAAGAAAAGAGAGTGGCGGCATGGGGCTACCAGCCAACGCAGAGAAAGGTCTGCCTGTCTCAGCCCTGCAGTTGTGGGATGTGGATGAAGAGGGGTGAATTGCTACCAAACCGCAAAGAGTCTGAATACTTCTATTTTCAGCCTGCCCTAGTACAAGAACGGAAATTATTACTTCAACATTAGCCAGACTCAAATGACACTAAATGTCACTGTCAGATGTGGGTTTTTTCCTTGCCAGAAACATGCCCAATTAACATAAAAATCACACATTTAACATCTAGATGAATTAAATAATTAGCGAGATAATGCAAAAATCATCTTGACACTATTAACCCTGCTGCAACCAGATACTGGTTTTTAGACCTGCACACCCCCTTTCAGATTAGGGCTTTCTAATAGTTTATATTTAGATACTGGTTTATCACAAGTTTCTGACCTGTTTTCCAAATAAAAACTCTGCCATGATTTGTCTAAAAGACCCCTCCATTTCCTGGGGTTGCTAGTCCCCACAGAGGCTATAAGTAAGCATCTCCTAAACAGACTGCAGCTCTATACCTATATAAATCACAGCTGCAAATTTGTGACCTCATTGGGATCAGGGACTCAGGATGGGATAGTTTGCAAAGAAGATAAGAAATTTCACAAGAAGTAGTTAAGGAGAAGGCAAGGGACCTCCCAAGAATAAAGTCGTCTTGCATCTGAAAAAGTGAAATTTCACCTTATTCCAAGAGTGGCTTTCCTTTTATTGCCAACTGAAACAGCTTCATTGCCTAGGCAGAAGGGGTGACATCCTGTTAAAAGCTGTCCTGAACACCCTGCAGATACGTCTGTAATTGATAGTGTTCAAGCCTTGTTTACTGCAAACAAACCACAGTAGATACTGGACCTAGCGATTGCTATGTGATTGCTGGGTCTCTGCTTAGGCTCCTGCTGATGGTAGCCTCTCTCCTAAGTAATTAAAGATGGAATGGGTCTCTCATATAGTTCTCTGTTGGCAATTACTTTTAAAAAAATGCAAGATTTGGAAGTGTAGTCCTCAGAAGCACGCCCTCCTTATTACATGAGAAAAGATGACACTGGATGGAGTCTGACATTACAATGCTTCAGACTCCATCTGCAAAGTACTCATTCTTTCTACTATTTCCTTAAAAAGATGCTACCTAAGGATTTTGAAAGTTACTTGGAAAAAAGAAAGATGGCTGAAATGGAACTTTTGTTTAAGGCAGCGCAAATGTGGGCACATAAATTAGTACAAGATGGAAAATAAGTATTTGGAAATTGAACCGATTCCTTTGGGGCTGTTTTTGTTTGGGTTTATCCTGACATGGAAAACCTGAATAAAGTGCACTTAAGAGCTGCTATATTTAGGCAGAACCCTGCCTAGATATCTCTGCCAGTTATTAATGCTGTCAGGCATGATAAAGTGCTGTATCAGATTTGTCTGCGTTTGCTATTCTCTTCATTTAAGCTTTTTGGGCTTCAATGCCCAACATGGAGCTTCTGCCTCAAGCTCAATCAGTTCGAAATATTTCGGCAAGAGGGAAGCAACTGTTGCCAATGAAAGAGCTCAGTGACTATAAGCTGCTTCCAAGCCCTGCCCTAGCTTCCCTCCCAAAATAAACTTGAATTTTTTTTTTTTCTCTTATTTCTCTTACACTTATTTTGGGGGAAGAACTTCAAATTTAGCACGGAGGATCAGTGGATATCCAGAATGCTATTCCCTTGAAAAATCCATCCAAATTTTGCCTTTGATTTGGATTTATTTACTTTGCAAACGTAATGGCAAGTTATTAGCTTCATTAGCCGATCTTAGTCTTACTAATGCCAACAGAAAGACTTCCACTCATTTCCATGAGAGCAGACTCTCAAGTTTCACCGATACTCTCATCTTACATCCAGAAATTTACGGAAAAAAAAAAAAAAAAAAAAAAAAAAAATCACAGCCGCAGGTATTTCATACTGAAGACAAGGAAAATCACCTTCCTTTTGTTTCAATGCATTTTAATAAGCTGATTGCCCTGTTATTTTCATAAGATGCAAGAACCAGAAGTTTTAAAGAGAACCTCAAGATCAACAATACCTTTAACGAAAGCTGCTACAATCTACCCATAGCTTACCTTGCTGTCTACCTCTCTTCTAAAGGGCCTTGATTTCAAGACTAAATGTTCCCAGAAATCCCAAGCCAACAAGCCGCTTTCATTACACACAAGTGAGACTTTTCCCATCTGCTGCATTTCCCTTGTCTTATAAGGCCACACGATTGTTCTGAAGATTCACGCTTAGATTTTTTTTTTTGCAGCTTCAAACGTGAAGGCATGTTCATGACTTCTGTGAATTACACTGTAAAAATCCCAATCTGCTACTGACCTCAACACCTCAAGCCCCCCTCATGCTTTAGGATGAAAGCCACCCCTTTACCCGCTCTGTCCTTCAAGAGCAGTGAAGGAAATCAGCTTCTTGGCTGTTTCAGAGACGTGCAGGCCAAGTCCTCCTGCTAAAAATGCATCTCCATGGAAACAAGTAGCCACTCTGCCCCTTTGCCCTGAGGCAAGCAGGACTAGGGAAAATTACTCTAGTTCTGCTGTTCCTCAATTAGGAAGAAAACCATAAAATCATAGACTCACTGAGGTTGGAAGGGACCTTTAAGATCATCGAGTCCAACCATTAACCTACCCTAACAAAACCCCTTCTAAACCATGTCCTCAAGCACCACATCAACCCTTTTTTTAAAAACCTTCAGGGATGGTGAATCCACCACCTCCCTGGGCAGCCTATTCCAATGTTTAATAACCCCTTCAGTGAAAAAAATTTTCTTAATATCCAATCTAAACCTCCCCTGACATAACTTGAACCCATTTCCTCTTGTCCTATCACTTGTCGCCAGGGAGAAGAGGTCAGCCCCCACCTCCCTACAGCCTCCTTTCAGGTACTTGTAGAGGGTGATAAGGTCTCCCCTCAGCCTCCTCTTCTCCAGGCTAAACAACCCCAGTTCCCTCAGTCGTTCCTCATAAGACTTGTCCTCCAGACCCCTCAGCAGCTTTGTAGCCCTTCTCTGGACACGCTCCAATGTCCTTCTTGTAGTGAGGGGCCCAAAACTGCACACAGTACTCAAGGTGGGGTCGCACCAGTGTCGAGTACAGGGGGAACCAGCCATGTCTTCACAATGTTTCATTTCTCCCTGCATTGTTCTTGTACTACAGACAGAAATTTCATGTGCACTTTTGAGGAAGAGTCTACGCAGAGAGCAATGCTCTTGGTCCCCCTAACTTTGGGGGATTTTTTAAAATTTTTTTTAGTTTTCTAATGGTTGCGAAGCTGAGCTCAGCTGCTCCAACCAGACTTCATGTTTCTCCCTGATGGTTCTGGCAGTTCAATGGTAGGCAAGGTTGAATATTAAACACAATTGGCTGTTCCAAATAGACATTAATGTGAGCTATCTTTCACTTAGTGGAAGCCCCTCACAATTAAAAAGCACTTCTGAACGAAGGGACTTGCAGCTAGGAATAAAAATTTCCCTTATTGCTGTTTTCAAGGGACACATTCAAATCTAGGACTACACGAACAAAACATGAACAGCAGGAATTCAAAAGCAATTCACATAGCAAATCAATAACTTTTACCACCACAAAACAAACGCCAAACAAAACAAAAAACAACCCAAATCTGGCATTTCATTTTAGAGCAACTGTTTGGAAACAAAAACAGAAGACAAATGCTTTTAGGTTAGGGGCAAGTAGGTCTCGGAGTTAATCGCAACCCCCTCCACTCCATGGAAAATTGCATTAAGTTTTCCCATGATTTAAGGAATGTTAGAAGATTTTTTCTAGCTAGAGAAAACCAGCCAACCAGAAGTTTCAGGTTTCCAGCTCCACAGATAACGGATTTTGCATTGACAAGGTCTCTACAGAAAAGCTGAAGGTTTGGAGTTTCTTTAGAGCCTCCCTGCAACCCACCTCAAAACTGTATTTTTGTCTGTAAACCTTACTCCACTCAAGCACAGGTTATAGAGAAGCGTTTGGTTCAACTTTCACCTCTACTAACATCTGATAAGATTTGGGGGTTGAATTATGGCTTGACTTTTTTTCATCTGAGTTGAAAGTTGTTGCAAGTCCCCAGCATGATGCCTTTCTGTATCATTTATCATACGTGGCTGATTGATTCCCACCCTCCTCCCCATACACACATTCATTAACTTCAGGTCAATGACTTCTTATGAAGGATACTTTCATGTTCCTTGATCTGCTTCCTGTTTAGAGAAAAACAGTGATTCTTTTAAAAACCACTGCCTATACAGAAATGAATTGATTAAGGAATGTGATAGCTGCCTTTAAAAATAAAAAATAAATAAAGCTCCTCCTCTGCATGGAAAGGGAGAAGGGTTGAGGCAGAATTTATGATGAGGTTTTGTGAGGAAAAACACCCTTGAAACTGTAAGTGGGAGGTAAAACAAATAGGTACTTCAGCAGCATAGTTTGATCAGAAGACAGATTTTTGTTTGCTTAACATCTGAGGCCACATATCGGTTTGCAGACATCTTTAGAGTCCTGGTGAAATAAATGTAGCTGAATCAAATGATATCAGCTGATAATAAAATTTCAGGTGCTGACACAGCACAACACCCTCCGAATGCTGCAGCTCAGCTGCAATAACCCTGATGGTCTCTTTAGCCTGGATATCTATACTCCAGGCCAGGCCTTAATTATGTCAGGTACTTCATTCGTATCTTTTATGTAGAAACAGAAGCAAGTGAATCGGCCTGCAAATCAGATCACAAGGTGAGCTCAAAAAGAAGTTGCCCCACTCTTAAACAGAAATGCACTGAAAACTGTGTCCTGTCTGTGTTATATAAAGAATAATAAAAAAAAAAATGTAGGCAGCCTCATTCATTCACTGGTTTTGAGTGGGACCCGGGGAAAGGTGCCCTGCCTCGGACCAGGTGCTGAGTAACCTCAGCCTCACTGTGGTTCGCCTTAATGGCTCAGGAGGGAAAAGACAACAGGTTGCAGGCTCAAGCTGGTGCTTGTGGGCACACTGTAGTGCTGTTGTCGGGCGAGATGCTGCTTTGTGCTCATTTTGCTTTTCAGTTATCGTGTCTGGTGCGTTCAGAGGGAATATTAAAACAGATAAGGAGCAATACAGATCACTGTGATGGTGCTGCTGTAATCCAATGCCAAAGATCTTTCCTTGCACATTCATGAGAGCTGCTCTTGCTAGTGTTAGTGCTGGGCAGAGCTGTCACATACCCCTTGCCTTGCCAAGCTTGAGCTTTATGAGTGTTGGGGGAAAAAAAAAAAACAAACAAAACAAACCACAAACAAAAAAAACCACCCACAAAAACGCAAACCCCATTTTGATTGAAGAGTTAAATGTGACAGCCTATGAGACAAGCTTGACAAATTATTAAATGTCTACCTGTGCTTTGCTTGGTATATTGACTGGGGCCATAGGGAAAAGGCTTTTCCTTTAGGACCACGTTCTGCCACATCGTACTGTGCAATCCTCCTCAGGGAAACAGCCGAGAACAGAAGGCATTACTCAGAAGGGAAATGAACCCAGCTTTTTCGGATAGGAACCCACATGTGCTGGGCGTGCCATATGAGAGTACAAGCAAGGAGAAGCATGGATTTGGGAGAAAAGATGGCATGGCATGGATGATACTGCATGATATATGTATAATTCATATTACTAATCTATTTTCTCCTGCATTTGCTTTAAAGTTAAGTGGTTGAAAAATCCTCTTCTGAGCAACTTTAGAATGAAAAAGCATATGCATTTTCCTCCCCAAAGTGGTTTTATTCCAATTCCACACCCGCAAGACAAGTGTACAGTATAGTAGAGTCCCTTCAAGCAAAGCTCTGTAATTGCAGCTTCTGCCCGAGTGAGGGGTCTCAATCAATGAAAGAGAGCGAAAGGCAAATCTTATGGCCTCAAGCTTTAAGGGGATTCATTACCATGCAAAATGGCTGATGAAGCAAGTCTTCAAGATGGCTTTCACTCCCAATAGCACCTCATTAGTAGCACAAACTGTCATGGTAAAGAATTCAAATGGATTCAAGGCAACCAATCCTCTTAATAGTACCAGGCATAGTTTCTTATGTTAAATAATATATTTTCTCAGCCAGGGCAGCAGAATCTCACCTACTTTCAAGCTTTTATAAAAATCACAGTATTTGCGTAATCCCCATCATATCAAAGAACATTTTTAATATCAGCTGGAGGAAAGGGGTCACTCTCATTGCTGGTAGTTTCCACCATAAAAGTGGATGTAATTTAATTCTACGCAAACCACACAGTACAACTCTTCTGATAATGTAGATCTCCAAATAGATCAACACAAAATAGTCCACAGAATCCACAAACACACATACCATTTTTAAGTGAATTACTTGAAGCCATGTACCAACTACTTTATCTCCAAACCCACTATTTTACACACAATTTTACCTTGAATATAATCCTCAGGTTAATACTACTCACTCAAATAATTGATTTTAAGCTCATAACCAGGAAATTCCCTATGCTGCAAAGTGTGCTACTACCTAAAGATGACAGGGAGGATATTTCAAGATTTCAGATTGTAGCTGCTCTTCCTTGATGGGAAATGGGACAAAAGTAAACATCAGTAGCATATAAACACCCTGACACTAAGCACAGTGAAATGCATATGTGCATTATGTGAAATATGATTTACACACCAGAAGAGCAATGATACAGTTTAATCAAGAAAAACATTCTTAGTCCTCATTCTGAAATATTTAACTCCTTTAGTTTGGAGATCTCAGGAATCTGACGGGTTTTTTATACCTCCTCCTATACTACTACATCTGGAAGTCTCTATTTGTACCCCATGAAATTGGAAAAGCGTCAGCAGGGTGCAATCTTGAAACCTGTTGGCTGCAGCCCTGGAGCACAGTGAACGAAAGGAATCCATACAAAGGACTTGCAGTATCAGTTTTGCTCTGTAGGGTTACAAGAAGGTCTTCAGAGAGCCTAAGACTACTGTTATTAACAATGGCACGATTCTGCACAAGGCCCAAGACTTTGTTTTGGGGACATCTATTAAATCCCAAGGATAAACTCAAATTGGCAGAACTCTTTCATTTATAAAGGGAACTTGCACTGCTTACAC
Organism: Vanellus vanellus; assembly: GCF_965231255.1. NCBI lineage: Eukaryota > Metazoa > Chordata > Aves > Charadriiformes > Charadriidae > Vanellus > Vanellus vanellus. The sequence goes on from NC_138907.1 coordinate 3,654,892, forward strand.
AATTCTTGCTCCTTGGATAAGAGATACTGCAGCTACTGTTAACACCAGACTGCAGTCTAGGAGCCAATACCTTGAGGATCTTAAAATTATTACACCTGAAAAGAATTGCCTTACATGGAAAAATAAAAGCTAGATCAATCCACTGTCCCTGGGATGCAGGAGGAATACTTACCTCCACATTTTTCAGTGGATGTACCATCATCTGGGGGGAGGAAAGGCTTCCAGTCAGAAGGCCCATTCCTCCTCCCTCCAGGATTGCAAGGCCCCGTCAGCCAGCCAGAGCCCCAGCCCTCCCTGATCCCAGAGCTATAAAACACCAATGCTTCAGCTCAGCCAGAGCTGGGAGCACTTCCCTCCCAGAGAGAAGAGGATGGAACGGACCTTGTTGTAACTACTCTTCAGAAATCCTCAGGAGCACAATTAAAGTGACTTCACAGCCCTTCTGCACTGCTGCAGAGACTGAAGAAGCTCACTGTAGCAGTAAAACCTGTCCAGCAATGATCCGTACAGAACTCTTCTGATCTAACAGAAAGCTTTGAGGAAATAAACCCTACAAGGTCCCATGGTATAATTATGGATCCAAGAGGAATATTGGTTGATACTAACCTATATTCAATTATTTGGCAACAAAGCCACCAAACTCAGATAGTTCTACAAAATATGAAGTACTTAAATCTAAACCAGCTACTCAAACTATCAGATTCAAACAGGGTAACAAAATCAAGGAATAAGCTGTAAGACCGGACAAAGATTATCCAGATGTGAAAACTGCTCATGAAAGTGTAGTTTCTCTAAGTTAGTCATGGTTATGTGAATCGGAGATAAGGTCCAAAAGGCCAGGGATTTACAAGCTGCTCGCTACTTCATTAATCTACTAACTGCCTACAAGAAAATAAATCAGTCAAACAGCTGAAAATCTGGCCTAATGATGCTGTAATTGTCTTTCCAAACTGCCATCGCATTTGGATAATACAGCTTTCGCTGCCATGCCACAGAAGTAGATAGTCTCTGAATTTCACATAACAGCTGGCTTCAGCAGCTTTGATGCAAAAATTTCTCTTGTGATTTATTCCTTCCATCTGATAATAATTTCTGAGGGAAAGCAGAAATATTGGCCTTCCATCAAAGAAAGCTAACATAGTAGTAACGATATCAGAAAGAAAGATTCTGTAGATCACTAGCTACCCTTGCAAATCCGTGTCTCAAATCGCTGGCGTGATTGATGCTGAGGGGGCCTGGCCTCCTGCATCTCAGCATATAACATGGAAACGGCAGTTTCAGGGAGCAGAAAGGCTGATTTCAAGGATACTGGCTCTTAATCACCGATTTATTTTGGGTTGCAGGTAAAGAGCTTCAGTACAACCCTCTTACTGGCTGTGCACAAAGGAGACTGCCCACAATTAACATAACTAGATAATCAGGCTAGATAAGGTTTTTCTAACGTGGAAAAGAATGTTAGCCAAGGTAACTAGTCTGGATTTAAAAAAATTAAAGAAAGAAGAAAATACCAGCGAGGGTGATAGTCCAGGATTAATTCCCGAGAAAGAGCCTAGAGATGTCTCAACTTCAGCTGCCGGTTAAAACAGAGCACTATCAACACCAGAGAGAAGCACATTTTAACCTCCCTTAAGACAGTCAGGTTCCTTAGATCAAGTGCCAATTGCTCTTTAATTGCTGAGGTGGAGGTTGAAAGCCAAGGCTGAGCCAAGCTCCTGCAGAACAGCATTTTATGTCAGGTGAAGCGTGTTAAGTCCACAGGCCTGGGGTGTACTGGGGGGGAGGGCAGGTAGTAGTGGAAATTAAGGTGAGCTAAGAACCAAGCTTGCATTTGGGAAATGCTGGACTTGACTACCAGCAATGTAAGGAGTACTAAAGAAAAGTAAGCCTTCTGTACACCGTAAACTTCCTATATAAGTAACAGGCAGCACCAGACCAGATCCTGATCCAGTACAGGTTCAAGTACTTCATTAACTCAATCCCTGAAAGTCACTACTCATACCTGCATACAAAGTTCTTTTGGGGGGAAAAATGTGTCTGCATTATCATCTCCATATTCACAAATAATGTCTTTGACATTTCTAAGTACATAATAGTGGCCTTTTACAATAAATCCCAGGCATCAATTACAATGACTTTAGCCATGAAATGCTGTGGAAATGAAGAACTGCAGAGTCCTCTGGCACATTTGACTCAGGAATGAGGACTATATTTGCAAGTAAAATCAGTTTAAGGTATTATATAATTAGATGAATAATCAAAAAATGCTTATTAATGCATCAAAGGATGCTGATATAGCAAAATGCTCTCCTCTGACCTTCATTGTTTTGCATTGTCCATTTTGACTGTTTTTTGTTTCCTGCCAAACAGAATAAATTCAGCCTTTGAAATTATTCTCCAGCAAACCCCCTTTTCAGCTATTTCCATCATCTATTTCAATGTTCTTTTACCCTTAAGTGGTACCTGCACAGTGGTGGGATCTTGTGAGTTGACCTCTTATGACAGTGAAACAGGGTTATCAAGACAAAGATGAAACTATTTTTGTGAGCAATTACATAAAAGCAAGGAAAAAGCACAGCATTAATTTGCCTTTCTATCTGTATCATAGACATCAACCACATGATTGTCTGCAGTTTTTAGGGCCCGAGATCAGTGATCCAGGTGATCCCTGCTTAGTCCCATGTATCCCTTCTCTGCACGTACAAACATTGAACCACAGGCAGGTTCCCTAAAGCAAATACGTCCTGCTGCAACTGGGCTGGCTGCTGCCGGAGGTGGGACTGGCACCGCATACCAGGTATGTCCTGAAGCCTTTACCGAGCCTTAAGAAAGTGAGTTGGCTATATTAACACACTGGTATGTTACTGGCATCCAAAGGAAAGTGTGAACGAGGATTAAAAATTTTAGGGCAGAACCCAAAACACTTGGTGCCCTCCTAATGAGATAACAAAACTATTATGATCATACCACAGCTGTCAGCATCTAGATGCATTTTTCTGTGCTTTGTTAGGCACTCTAAAGCCCAATTGTACCAGAGAAATAAATAAACACAACCAAAGCTTCATCAACCCCCCAAAACACAAAAAGGCACTTACAATATAGCACAGCAAAAGGAAGGTACAGCACACATCACTAAAGTAAGTTTTAAGCAGAATTTGAGCACTAATATCTGAATCAGCATCATAGGGATTTCCAGGATCACTAAGTGTTGAGGATGTCTGAGTTTCTGACACTGCACCTTACTGCATCTCTTGAAAGTACTGCAAACATTTACAGCTGCGTCCCACACAAGCTCACCTCGCCTCCCCCTAGGGGACTACTCAAATAGTCACCATCTGCCCATGATCTCAGCTTTCTCTATTTTTGGTTTAAGCGAGGCGACACTTAACAGTAAAATAACTACAAGGTATTAGAAGGATACCGCCAAGTTCAAGAGGGACCAGAGAGAAGTTCCTGAGCATGTGAGTGACAGCAGGGAGCTGAGGTCGTTGGTTGGCGAGAAGCTCAACGTGAGCCAGCAATGTAGGCTTGCAGCCCAGGCAGCCAACCATATCCTGGGCTGCATCAAAAGAAGCATTGCCAGCAGGCTGAGGGGATTCTGCCCCTCTACTCTGCTCTGGCGAGACCCCACCTGGAGTACTGCATCCAGCTCTGGAGCCCTCAGCACAAAGATGTGGACCTGTTGGAGCAGGTCCAGAGGAGGGCCATGAAGATAAGAGGGCTGGAGTACCTCTCCTACGAAGACGGGCTGAGAGAGTTGGGGTTGTTCAGCCTAGAGAAGAGAAGGCTCCAGGCAGACCTTATAGCAGCCTTCCAGTATGTGAAGGGGGTGTACAAGAAAGCGGGAGAGGAACTTTTTACAAAGGCATGTAGTGATAGGGTGAGTGGTAATGGCTTCAAACTGGAAGAAGGGAGATTTACATTAGATATTGGGAAGAAATTTTTCACTCTGAGGGTGGTGAGGCACTGGAACACATCGCCCAGGGAAGTTGTGGCTGCCCCGTCCCTGGAAGTGTTCAAGACCAGGCTGGATGGGGCTTTGAGCAACCCGGTCCAGTGGAAGGCGTCCCTGCCCATGGCAGGGGGGTTGGAACTAGAGGATCTTTAAGGTCCCTGTCAACCTAAACCAGTTGATGATTCTCTGACACACTCCTGTTTAGAGAAACTCAACATTGGTTCCTATATGATAAGACAGTGAAAAATAGCACTAGATTTTACTTATTTTGCTTATATATACATTAGTTTCCTTAGCGTTTCCATTATGTTTTCTCTTCAATCTTGGTGCTAGGAGAAAAAGGTTAGGAATCAATGGGCAATTAATTTTAAGAGATTGTTGTTACAAATGTCTTTTTCAAAATACCAGGACACAACATACACAGTTGATCAAGAAACTGCCATGGTCAAAGTTAAATGCGTATCTTATACTTGATTACATGAGATGACAACCTAAATAAGTACATGTAACAGCTATTACTCTGTTAGCCATAATTTCAATCAGCAGGCATCAAACATCATTAGCTGTAATAGCTTTGGGATTTTGAGATTTATTTTTTTTTTATAAAATATAGTGTTAATGGAATACTGCGAGGTGTATTTGTAATTATGTATCAGCTTGACATTTGGCTTTTCCTCTGGGGAAAAAAAAAGGCAGTAGATATTTATGTTGAGAAAAAAAGACAAAAAGGAAGGGGAGTTCTACAATAATTCTCAACAGAAAGGGAAGAATAGGAAACAACAGAACCACAGATCTCAAACTAGCACAAGGTGCTAGGAGTATATTTTAAATCTGACCTTTGTCTATTTTGGCAAATTATTTTTCAAACAGAAGTAGCTTAGATTTGTGATTTCTGTAGTGTAGGAGGGGGAGGTTAAAGCGCTATTGAAGAATATTTTTATTATGATAAGAGTACTTTGTTTTAAAGAAACCTCAGTTTATTATTAAATTAAATACTAAAGTTCAAAACTCAAATAGTACCTAACCAAACACCTATAAATTTTCTTTTATAGTACATTATTTTTGACAGGTGTCTTAAAATAAGCTTTTAATACAAATCCTCATTAGCACTTGTTCTGTACCAAAGCTTTAACTGTTCTGACTTGGATCCCCACAAGCCATTAAATACATGTTTTCTTGGTTGTAACAGCTTCACTAAAGCTATTATTAACTTTCAGACTAATGAAATAATTTTCACATTAAAAGTAACCACAAACAGAAGTCAATAATTGTCCATTTGATAAGCAATGAACGCAGAGAGAAAATATTAACAAGTACTTGCATATATTTACTCACTATTTACTTACAAACAACATATGATAAATATTTTAGGAAGATTAAAATATTTTGCCCAGAATGCCATTAACACAATTCAAAACCTTCTTCTAGAAACCAACCCACCATCATACCTAGTTCAGCTTGTTAAATTGGAATTGCCACTGCCTGGTACTTTTGCACAGCATGCAAACTGTTCGTATTTTGTTTTGCTAGCAAGTTAAGCTATTTTAAATTCTGGTTATGGTTACTATGCAGGAAAAAACCCTTCAGATAGAACCCAAGAATGGTAAGAATAACTGACAACTGGGTTTTGAGCTGTAGTGCTTCCATATTCATTTAATTAGACAAGAGAGACCTTTCAGCCCAAACCACAGCTAATTCACATTGTAAACACATCTATTGCCTTCAGTCCTCCATTACCAACATTTGGGGAAAAAAAACCCCAAACCAACCAACAAACAGACATCACCTCCCCCCTACAAATTAAAGGCCACCCTTCTCAGGGGTACTTCCAGAGAAAGCAAGTTTTTCACACAAGTTGTTCCTTGGGGCATACTGATTTGGGTTTAAGACACCACCTCTGCAGCTCAGGTGAAAGGAGAGAGTCTTTTCTAGCCGGTCTTTAAAAGAGACATATATTTTAACAGATCAAACAATTACAAGCCCGATAGCATAGATATAACCCCCGGCCCATCCAAATGCACAGCATGTTAAATTAAACCTCATAAATCATAAACATACACAGTCAAGTCATAACTTTTCTCATGTTTAAGTCAAAGATACAGCACTATTTTCCTGCTCTTTCCCCAAACCAGCCACATAAAAAAGGCTAACACGGCCCACAGGCTCCTACCTGGCTCCTGCACTGACAGAGAAGCAATTGCCATCCTGCAGCCATGAGAAAGCAGAACTCGGGCAGGCCAAGAACACAAGGATCCCCCAGGCAGACCAGGAGAAAAGCTCTCTTCAGCTGCTGACAGGTGAGTGGAGCCGGGCGAGGGCAAGGCGGAGGCGGGCAGGACTGGCAGCTGCAGGCACTTATGGCCTCATCAGCAGAGCCAGATGATGGACACCTGGGTGGCTCCCCAGGACACCCCCTAGCAGTGGCTTAGTGGGTAACACTGCAGCTGAGGTTATTTGTTTGATTGGAAATGCTGGGTGGCACTCCGAAAAAAACATCAGTCCTTTGGTTTCATTCACCTGTTGTTACACTGTAGTTTTATAAAGTCTTTGTACCGTCTTCCGTATGTTGGCTCTAATCCAGACTATGTGAGGAAGTCTTGTTATGCTGAATGTTTTCTATGCACACGAGGGAGATAATATTCTGTTTTCTATAATATTATCCTTGTACTACACGTCAGAGGGGTTGCACAGTGTTAGTGAGCAGGAATGAAGGATTGCTTTATTCCTCATTTCCATTTTCATTCCGTTTCGCCTGGTCTAAAATTAGCTCTAACAACGCACCTAGTGCTGCATCCTCTTAGACCAAACTGAGCTTTTTCAAGTGTCATTTGTCTTTCACATCACTGCAGACAAAAGATTTACCAAGTGACTTCAGCAAATACAGGACAAAATCCCTCGTCTGCAGCTGAAATGCAGGTTGATGGAGGTACCTGCAAAAAGCAGTGAGTCTAGAAGACAAGAATGCCCCAAATACTGCTCTATCCTCTTAACCACGTGCTCAAGGCTGATGCGACATTCGCTCTTGCAATGACTACTGCCAGCTAGGGAGCAATCTTCCATATCTGAGGATTGCCATCATGTAAGTTAACAGAAATGATTAACTAGAAATGGGAAAAAGATCAATGAAGCACTGAAAGGATTTTATGGAGTCCTTCATGCGTATATCCCCAATCGACTGGGCAGGACTGTGGCCAAGTAAGGCAACTAAGCATAGGTTTATTAAATTCACATAGAGCCACACGTGCCAAATAACCATAAAACCACCTGAACTTGGGGCACAGGAGGGCTTATGCCTTCTCTGCATTTTCTGTTATTTCTAGTAGAAAACCACATGAAATAAAAACTACAGGCTTTGGTGGTTTCTATTGTTGCAAACCCATTCTCTGTGTAAGTCACTGTTTCCCTTTAATCCTTCAATCAGACGGCTCCTTCAGTGTACAGCTAATAGTTCCCATCTTTAGTTTGAAAATACTGACTTGACTAGCTCCTGAACATGGCACAAACCTTAGACCTTCATCTACTCTGGTTAAGTCAGTGCGAGTTTTATCAGTCCTTCTGTATGGCTTGGAAGAAATAAACTTGTCTTCACTGAGCCATCGCAGATGAGTCTTCTCTGCCCTTACTCCTGTGTAGTATTGTGGCTGCTGTATTCACAGGGATTTAGGGGGAAAACCACATGAAGATACATATGTCTCAGTGAAAGCAAAAATGGTACAGGGTTTTGGAAATGCAATGCCAAGCATCATTGCCAAACTCTGTATTGTAATCTCATGGGGGAAAAAAGTCCATTCAGTGCCTTACCCATAAATGGGGGTGGTATCATGAACAGGAGAAACTTCTGTGCAAAGGTCTGAATACACGTGTTGCCACAGAACAAAAGGGAAATGAAAAATAGGCCTTAAAAACCAAATGAGTTCAAAAATAGTTTTCCTGGGCCAGAATTTACTATGAATAGATCTATTCAGCCCTAACACCTACTAAGAAAGTTAATATTTCACCAAAGCCAGGTTTCAGCTAAAAAAAGGTATTCCTTAATTTCTCCTTCTCTCACATGAGCTCTAACTCCTTTCTGTTGATTCTGCCTTTTTTCTTCCTATGTTAAGGAAAGTAAAAAAGAATAAGTGAAGCTGGGCAAGTTTAATAGTTGGGCTCAATTCCTACATTTGTAAACAGTTTCTTCATCTGCAAATTGCGAAAACAAACTGGAAATCTAACCAAAACGAACTCTGTGGTATTATCTGACAGACTGAAAAAGGTGTGAAAATAGCCTGTCTCACTAACATCCCTTTCCCATGTGAACTCATGTTAATAAAAACCAACAAATCCTTATATCTCATACTACATAAAGTTTACCTTACGGAGTGTATTCTGAAGTCATTTTCCTATATTTGAAACAGATTTCCTTCGCTTGTGTCATGCTGAAGTCATGTCAAACATGGTCTTGACTTGAATCACGTTAGAGAGCTGGGAGCAGTTTCAGTGCTTGCTCTGCCAAACTGGACTTATCTGGAATCAGAAATTCTTGACGGTACAATCTGAGAAAAACACTTTTGTTGCTCTGATGCTTACAGGCTAGAAAATCCAGTCAGCAAATTCATGCAATAATAATAATCATAAAACTAACACCACCACCACCACCAGAATGAAAATAAGTTACTGCTTCCCTAAAATAGTAGGATCGCTATTTGCTAGATGATCAAGACTGAGATAGAGAATTCTGTTCTGATTTCCATCGTCATTGATCTTGTGGGATGTTTCACTTATTCTTGAAATATCTGGCTGTACAGTCAGTATAACGTATGTAACCTATTAATCACTGTGTTGTTTCTTATTAACAAAGAGACCTATTTTTGTCAATAGACTACTAATCAATATGTTACAGAAGATGACTGCAGCTGCAACAATCCCAAACATTTATTAATATCATCAGAAGAAAGGTTGAGTATAAAAGCTGGAAACTCACCCAAAACACCTACAGGCTTATAGATTTTATCCAGTTTCATTTTGTATGCACGGGCATTACCACAGAAGTAAGGATTTATACACTGGCTACTTGCTTTGAATGAATTACCGACAAAAGTGCAATTCTGCTTAGAAAGTCAATGAAATTCACAGCCATGAAACTGATGCCCTGTTCTTAAAGACTCAAAGTAATGCATTTGTATATCATGCTTTACTGACAGGAGCTCTGCGCTCAAGCCTAGGGCTGAAATAATTGGTAAGGGTATATGAATGAGGATGCTAATTCACTTCAACAGATTAGAGGGGTCTATGGGAGTCCCTCATTTTACAAATGCAACTACATGATATGCATCATCAGAATTCCTAAGGGCCAGCAGCTCTGGTGTGCCATGGGGCTTAGATGCACTCTCTATGGGGAGAAGGATCACAGCTGCATCCACTTAGCTCTTTTTTATATTCTCTATACAGCTACTAAAGGAAAAACTAGCATGCCGAGCATATATTTACAGGACGACCAGAGAAGTCTTGGTTATACAGATGCCTGTGAGCATGTTCGAGTGAAAGCCCACCTACAGAGTTCTAAAGCATCACCTTTTAAAATTAAGGTGATTTCTCCCTGTCCTTAGGGTCTGCTTAACATAGCCACTGTCTTTAAAGACTGCAGAGTTAAGCCTCTGAAGAGCTGTTCTTCCAGATACATGCTGGAAATCCAACCCTGGAGCAAAGTATGGAAAGTTGAGCACAAAGATGATAATGCCCCAGTGCCTCCCGTCCTTCAAGGAATTCTTCCAGGAATTACGTTCATGTGGGATTCAGAGGCTTTAGTATACCCTCCTTGAACTTACGAGTACAGCCATGAAAATCATCCGAAGACAGACTGCTTTTTATGTCATTCAGAGTAAGTGTTGGTACTGTTGTTCGATGCACCAAATCATGCTAATGTTTTTAGCCCCATAAATACAGCATCTCAGTATACCACCTATTTCATAGAATCATTTAGAATAGTTCAGGTTGGCAAAGACCCTTAAGATCATTGAATCCAACCGATATATGCTTCCATTCCGTGTTGGAGTCCACTGGCAGGATTTCCATACATTAACTGCCAATATTTCACTCTGGAGAAACTAGTTGGTCATTCTAATACCATTCATTCACTGATATAATGAAAATTAACTTTTATCTGTGCTCAGATTTGTTATTCATTCAGAACGCTTTGCCTACCTGCTTGATTGACTTACAATATTCATAATCAGTGGACAACCTCTTACACTGTTAACATGATGAAATATTAAATGGAAAGAGGTAGAGTGGAGTTAGCTGCTCACCATGAAAATGTTTCTGGTTTAGAAACATAAGGGGATCTCATAAATTAAAACCTGACAAAATTTTAGAAGGTGTGGGCTTAATTCTCAACTGTGATTTCCCCTCACTTCAATGCTTGCTCTGCCTCCCTTATCTTCTTTGATTAGGCATTGACCATGAAGGGACTATCTTTTCATGGGAATAGGGAGCATCCAATACAGTCTGGTTTTGAACTCCACTGGATTTCCCTGAAAATAGTTCAATAGAAAGAGGCAGTTTCCTGAATATCGCTTTTTAATTGCAGTTATTTCAACTGTACAGCCTTATATACGCATGAAGTTTTGTGGTTTTTTTTTTTTCTTTTTTGTACAGGAATCTTCATCAGGCTGCTGTGTTACCAACAAAAAAAGGTGACAACAACCACCAAACCACTGCAGAAAGGGGACAATATTTGTGTCACCATTTTACTACTGTAGACTTAAGAGATTTTGTTAGGAGAAACGGTGTGAAACAGAGTTTAAGTAATTGGACTGAGCATAGGGAAGGGGCGAAAGGACTCCTCATGTATGAGGCACAACTGAGATTTTGAGTCAAACCACCAGCAACTGTACCATCACTTAAAAAGGATGACCTGTGTTTGGAATGATAAAAAGCCATTAAAAGAGGCTGGGTAGACTGAACAGGAAGAAATAGATTAATAGATCTCCATGTGAGCATAATTGATTTTGGGCATGTACTCCAAAAACCGTTCACCAATGATTTATCTTCATTTGGTGGATATAACACTGAGTTCAAGCAGGTCCTCAGAGAGCCATCCGTCAAACACATCATCAGCAAAAAGAAGTGCTGCCTTCTCTTTCTGTTTTATCTTTCCTTTTTCTTTCATATGTGACTTAAACAAAACAAGAGATAATTTTTCTAAAAATAAATAAATCATTGCTAGTTACTGAAGTATTTCTAGGTCAGGAAACCCACTAGTATGCTTAACAACTGACTATTTGCCCAAACCATGTATTTTCCCTTTCTCTGGGTTTATAGCAACACACCAGCCAAGAAAGTTTGGAAAGACACGAGAAAAAGAATGGTTTGGACAGCCAAGCAGAATTAGTAACAACTTTGCCCCTTGTGCCCACGCACACACCCTGACAAGTTACACACTGTATACAGAAAATCATCAGGCGTTTTCAGTATCCCCACTCCTAGCGGTCAACGGTGAGACCCAGCACAGTCACGCATTGAGCTGGTACCGTCTAAGCCAACTGCAAAGCTGATAATGCATCTCCCACCTGCTGCAATTCCAGCTCTGCTTAGCCTCTGCACACCAAGAAGGGAGAGCTAATGCCGTATTTAAACTGCTGATGATAAAGCTTAAACAATCTTTTCTGCTGTAGCTATTTTTGTGCGAGGAACATTTTCTTTAAGGATTTCTACTTGGTGCTTTAACAGGGCTCATCATTCTGGTAATGAACAAAATTGGAGAGACAGCTATTAATAAAAGGAGAACGCCTGAATGCCTCCAGCATGCTCCTTCTGCCTCCAAGAAAAAATGCCATGGGAAGGAAGCCCCAGGCCAGGCTATCTTTGTTTTTCTCCAAGAAAAATTGCTGAGGAAGACTCTAAAGAGCAGTTTCGGCAAGAGGTTCCTCGCAGACATTTTACCCAGAATTGCCAGCATAGCACGGCATGAGGCTTCACTCCTAGTGCTACAGCCTTCAGACTCCAGTTTAGCCTGCTTAAAACCCACACCAATACACTCAGCTGCCCATTGCAATAGGCTGGACCTACGTTTTGCCTCCAGTAGCACTCTGCTTCTTGCTTACGATTGATTTTCTTAAAGGGAAGTTTGTGTAACCTCTATTTCTCTCTCTCAGGCTGCAGTAAGAGGCTTCAACGGGGCATGGAAAAGGTGGGGAGAAGGACTGTGTGTAACACGTTAAAGAAAAAGAATTAGAGGGGAAACATCAGTAAGTTGCAGCCAGGGTTAAAATTATCTCAAATGTTAAATGATGACAAAGGAGGATAAAATAAAAACATAAGTCAGGCATGAAATTTGAAAAATAAATGTCATACTATGTCCCAATCATCCCATTTTTGGATTATCTATTTTTTCTGCGCTTACTTTATTGTAAATTCTGAGGAAGAGAAATACAACTCTTTCAAATCACATTTAAGAAATTAATGGACAGAAGTCTGTGCTTTTAGGTGTGTAAGATCATTGAAATGGGCACCTCTCATATTTATTATATCCTACACTTTATTTTTTGTGACATCTAAATAACATGGAACTCCATCAGGGCAGAAAGCATATAGTAATTTTGGTAAGATTTTCTCAACTTCTTCCCTTGTTTTTCACTATTTTTGGCTAATCAGGCCAGGACGCAGATGATACATGTGGTAAACACACAGTCTGGACATGCGCCGTCCCATACTTTCTTCCTGCTGGTATTTTCATAGACACATGGAAACGTTGAGGTAGGAAGGCATCTTTGGCGATCATATAGTCCAATCGCCACTCAGATCATGGTCAATTAGAGCAGGTTGCTCAGGACTCTGGGTTTTGAGTATCTCCAAGGATGGAGACTCCAAAACATCTCTGGGCAGCCTGCTCCAGTGTTTGATCATCCCCAAAGGGAAAAAAAACAACCCAACCCAAACCAAAGCAAACCAACCAACCAGACAAAAAAAAAAAACACCAAAAAAACAAACCCAACAATCCTTTAATTGGAATTCCCTGAAAATCAATTTATGTCCATCTTGTCCTGTCAAGATTTTGCATTCAAAGGAAACACACAGGGTAAGAAAGGAAAAATCTTTTCCTCTTTTTCCCTCAAGACAATTTTATTATTTTATTTCAGAAACCTGTAGACGCAGGTATAACTCAGTGAAGTCCAAAGTCATGAGTGCCAGTCCCCACGCTTAATCTACAAAACTGTAATGAAATGCAATTAGTTAAAATGAAATACCGTCCCCAAGTAATTGAGATGGATTCAGATTTAATTCATCCTTTGCAAAAGAGTTGGAAAAGTTGATGGGAAGAAGGTAATTTTTCTTTTATAAAACAGCTCCCAAGCACAAGAAAGCCCTTTTTTCTGTAAAAAAAAAATAACCTAAACTGAAAAGAAATATCTCCCTACAATGGAAAACCTGATCCTTCATGAATATGTAAGTAGTATTGGAATTAAATTAGTACAATATTTTCATCTTTTTGAGAACTAAAAATTGAGAACCCTTCTGTGGTATATTTATGGAAAGCTTAACCACACTAGCGAAGGGCAAGGTTCTCCTGAAGTTCTGTTAAAGCATCCTAGATGAAAGAATAGAATTTAAGCAGCATACCTAACTGCTGTATTGTGTGATTTCTTAGATTTGACCAATTAAAGTGCTTATTGCTTCTAGCTCAAATGTGTCTGGAATAACAAAAGGAACGACATATCTTTGAATGTTACTGATCACAAAGAAACATCTGTGGAGGAGAATTTCCACTTTCAAACATTGAGTATATTTCTTCACAAATTTTGGGGCACATCTCTTGCAAGAGTGATATCGATAGTCCAGCTTCCATGAATGTTATACACACAAGGCAATGACACCAGTCTGGTACTTCTTCCCCACCCCTCCATTTTTGGGGCCTAAAAGCAAAGGTCTGTTTAATCATCAAAATTAATTCTTGTGGAAGAAAGCAGAAACCAATCTGATTTCTAAACCAGAAATAACCCTTTTTATGATCATCCAAAGAGTTTGCTGCAGAAACCATGCTCTATGACTTAGATGACCAAATGTTTTGCTCTAATGGAAATTATCCATGGAGAATAATTGCATTCAACCTTTAATCTGCAGTTTTGTATAAACCAATACATTTCAAACTGACAATTCCAAAAGGCCAAACACCACTGTCAAAACCTGCAAACTATTAACCTTAAAAAAAAATAAACCAACTATTTCTTCAAGGCAGTTACCAGGAACTGCTCACTTAACTGCTTCCTGGGGGGGGGGGGGACAGGACGGGACGGGACGACGACACGGGACACAGACAGCTACACATTGCCCTGTTAGTTCTCTACAAAGGGGCAGTAAAATATTATTTTCTTCACCATACAAAATCTTCTATTAAAAATTATGGTTCCTGACTTCTATTTTATGAATATTTTAAAACTGTAAGGGCATTCTTTATGTTATTCATCATTAGATACTACAATTCCCCTAGTGTTCAATGTGCTGATTTATCCCTACCGAAACCAATAATAGATAATAGAAGAGACCCCAGAGCATTATTAATTACCACAGGTGTTAATTAGATGTTACACATGGGAACAAGACAGATGGCAAGACAAACCTTAGTAAGACAGACAGGTATAGCTGAATACCTAACACTGTCCTAGAAAGACAGATAATGCATCAGTATTCGTGTAAGCCAATAGGGAATGACCTCCTTTGTCACAGAAGACACATTAATGATGAGACAAGTACCAGAAACTAAAAATACAGTAGAAATAGGAAAACAAAAAAACAAGCAAATACTTCCTCAGCTTAACTGAATCTATTAATTGAAATAAATGAAACATCCCAACTGAAGAAAGGAATGTCATCTGCATTGTGTGACAATGATTGCCATTTAGAAAGATAGCTATTTGGCTTCCCACAGATCCTGTTCACTTTGGTTAATTGTCTCCCAGCAGTAAAGAAGGATAACATGTCAAAGGTTTCTCATGCTTTTCTTCTTCCCCCTTTAATTGCTATTTTATTTTTAAATAATTGGCAGATGCAGAGCCTAGTTGCATTTTATAGTAACCAGTCAGCAGAGAAAAAAACCCCAAACAACAAAATAGCTATGGGAATGGGGAACAAAATCCAAGCCCTTCCATCCCAGCTGCTGTCCAAACACGTGGGCTGTAGGATCAGGCTCCATCTTGCTCATTTGCCAGCCCTCTGCTTGTTGCCATCTTTGCCGTGTGGAAGCCCACATCAGAGGAGACAAGCAGGATGGCCCTGGTCAGCAACCTGCTGGTCAGGTGTGCCTCTCAAAAAATAGGTGGTGTGGGCGTGACTGGATCCAAAGTCTCCTTTTCTTGGACATGTACCTTAAGGCAACGCTCAGATGAAATTGAACTATTTTTATATATCTATATATAAATATAGATAAAAAAATATATAGGGAGACCTTATAGCAGCTTTCAGTATGTGAAAGGGGCCTACAAGAAAGCTGGAGAGGGACTTTTTACAAAGGCATGTAATGATAGTGTGAGTGGTAATGGCTTCAAACTGGAAGAAGGGAGATTTACATTAGATATTGGGAAGAAATTTTTCACTCTGAGGGTGGTGAGGCACTGGAACACATCGCCCAGGGAAGTTGTGGCTGCCCCGTCCCTGGAAGTGTTCAAGACCAGGCTGGATGGGGCTTTGAGCAACCCAGTCCAGTGGAAGGTGTCCCTGCCCATGGCAGGGGGTTGGAAGTAGATGATCTTTAAGGTCCTTTCCAACCTATATCAGTCTATGATTCTATTTCAAGAATTTATTAACATATATATCAAACCTTGACCTCAGTCCCTGTTTGTGAAAAGACAGAAAGAAGAAAAGAGCAAAGGAAATAATTCCATTGAACTTCTTGCAACAAAATACATCTCCTAACCTAATGAAAACAGGAGTTTATTTCATATTCCCATAATATAGTAGATGAAACCCAATTTTTAGTTACATCCAAGTGAAGATGTTGCCCCTTTCTAACACTAAGGGATGTGTAGTAATGAGTTGTGTGGTTACAGCTGCATTGTATGTTACACAGATCATACCAACAGATGCTGTCCAAGAGATGGGAACAAACTAGTCTTCTCAGGTGCCCTGTCCTCCATCCATGGTCTTTCCACCCTCAGATAAGCATGATTTAGCCCACTGGGTTTGGTAACCGCCTGTTTACAAGAAACAAGCATCTTTGGCTTTATCAGCTTCCCCTCATTTATTGCCTGAATTGCCACTTCCAATCCTAAATTTAAAATTGATACAAACTGTTTGTGTCAGACAGCAGAGAGGTCTGCAAGTTACTGCAAGAGATCATGAAGTATGTTTTTTTTCTCAGTGGTCCACAAAGTAGGAAAGGCCCATGCATAATATGCACCAGCTTCAGTTCCCACCTGCAGTGCTGCATCCGCGAAGGGGCTATTCCATACTTACAGAGATGCTGGGACAGACTTCGTTGTGGCAATCAGTTTTAGGATTCCTATCACTGGACAAAGAAATCTCATGGTGGACTGCATTACCTTCCAGTAAAGGCTGACATGTCCATCTGTGCTATGGGTGTAGTTGACGGAGCATAATAAATGCCTAACTTCTGCCTCAGCTGAAAAATACTATGTCAACTGGATATTACAGCAAGCAGCTTACTCTCTGCAGGGATTTTTTTTTCCTTTTTAGCCTTTGCAGCCAGAAAAAAGCGATCACAGCTTTTTCTTCTACCCCAGAGGTATTTTAGCGCTCCATTTATTATGTACCGAGTACATATTTAAGCCAAGTGTGGCATGTTGCTTCCTACCTTAGTTGTTTGGATAAAGAAGCCTTGCATTTGATAGAAAACCAAAGAAGACAGTCAGTCTCCCATAACAAAACAGTTAACCCACATCTTTATTCCTACAATCATCTAGACTTGGCAGGGCTAATATGTCATTAAGCAACCAACCCTGGCAGTTATCAAGTAAATAAATACTAGTGTGCTCCAGAAACCTTCTCCATATTCTAAAACAAAAGGTTTTCCACATTACCTCCAATGATTTGCTTTCAACGTTTTCTGTGCAATTGATTTCCACTGGGCTAGAAAGCTGCTAATCAGCTGAAGACTCTACAGTGTGCATCTTGACAGACATGTAATAGTTTTTTTACTATTACCTGCCAATGTTATTTAGGTTTTCTTCAAGGTTTGTAATACAGCTCTATGTGCCGATTTATTTAAATCATTTTCCAATATACCTTGAAAATCACAGAAAATAGAAATAAATGGATAAGCATGGAGTGCAAGGATGTATTGCTCCAGACTACGTCTCCTCGGCTTCATCTTCACATAAGCACAGAAACAATATGAGTCAAATGTAAAGAAATTGGAAAAACATCAGTTTAAGCAAAACAAATTACTGTGTTACTGAATAACATGAAGAACAAACAATATATGTGGAGTTCAGAGAGAAATCTGGATTTTTTTCAGAGATCTTATACAAATATGTGATCATTATCACCACCACAATATTTTAAGATTACTGTTGTCATGTAAGTTCTTACAAAAATCTCACATTAATCTCTCTAATTTCATTCTCTAAGTTGTGCCTCCCACCCAGCAAAGAAAACTGAGGAAACTTAAAAAGGGGAAATCTCCAGCTGTTATATTTGAGGTTTAAAGCTTACCACTTAAATTGTTTCATGGATTCTTATACATTTATTGCAGCAATCATAGGATCTCTATGACAACAATACTAACAAATGTTCTCTGAAGACTGTTGCTGCACAATGCGTTTACCATGCTCCAAATGATAAAACCATTACACTGATTCCCATCAATTATTTTTGGAGTGAGAAATTACTCACTATGGTGTTTTACTAAGAACAGGGAGAGGGGGCTAGCACTGAAGCACATACAAACATCTAAAATTTGGGATATGTGAGTACAGAAACAAAAGCTAGAGTTCACGGTGATGTCAGTGTTTTTCTATCCCTCCCCCTTTAGGGTGACAGGCATCTTCCTGGCCTTCTGGATAAGCCCGGCTACATCAGCCTAGAAATCAGCTAGAGCACAAATAACAGGGACTCAGAAGAATTAATTCTCTGGAAGTTTCTCACTTCGTTTTAGCTATTTTAAAATTAAGAAATAATAACAGGACAAGCAACTTCCATTCAGATCTTCTGGTGCACTGCCAATCCCGTGCTCAGGGCTGTTAAATCATAGCATTGTTAAAATGATCAGTGTTGCAGGAGAGCAACTAATCAGTGCCTACTGAAATGCTCTCTTGCCTCTTCTCTTCTCTTCCATAAGATCATTAGGAATTGACTGCTTTGGCCCAAGATACGTAGATCCAGAAGGCCCAGACTGCAGTTCAAGCTACATCATGGAGAAAGTACCGAGGTAGAATGAGAGAAAAGAAATCTCCCTTGCCTTTGACTCTGTACTAGCTGGGCTGCATAAACAGCCGTTTCATTTAACAAGGTTCCCCACAGCTGAAAATTTCAATGGAGAATGTGAAGGATGTGTGAACCACCCATAATGTCTGCAGTATTCCCTACCACTAACAGGTACAGTTTGTATGTGCCAGCATTATGAAACAGGCTTTGAAATAGGACCAAACATGCCACAAGATGCATTAACCTGCTCAGTTGTTTCATACAGTGAAGGGGAAGAGAGTACACAAATGTTTCCCACTAGTAGAGAAGCCTGAACAGGTGCTAAACCCCTCTCTAACCACGTTTGATTTTATATTTGCCCATTTATTTATGATTAGCAATAACGGTGCCATTGCATAGCTATTACGTTTTTCCTTCATGAGTCTGAAAGCACTTCAGAGGTGTCTGTCAGTGTTTACAGTACCACTTTGAAATAGATTTTAAATATCCCTGTTTGCACATGTAAGCAATCCCACAGAAGTGGCCACAGAGGAAGGCTCAAAGCAGTAACATCTGCACGACACGGGCCACTGGCCACCAGAGCAACGTGCCCTGTGAGCTGCAGACACGCCGTGGCACCAGCAGCTTGGGGGAGCGGGTGGGAGTGAAAAGGCGAGCTGAGCAGCCTTGGCATAGCTCTCTGCCAAACGAGGCGCTTCAGTCAGATTTCCAGAACTCCAGTTCAATGCTTCAACCACAAGAGCATTCTCTGATGAGATTAGCACTTAATTGAAAAATACCCTCCCTCTGCAACATGATACTTAACTTTCTCATAAATTATGAGCCCAGAAGCTCAAAAATCCCCAAAAGAGTACTGCCAGCATTCCACCTCTTGCAGATGCCTCTCGGTCCCTCTGCCAGGGCAATGGCCGCATGCACTGCTAAAAGACAGGGGCAAAGTCCTTTAAACTAGTCACCCCACAAAAGCCTCTTTTCTTTTTTTTTTTCTTTTTCTGAAATAGGAATGAATCGAAAGCAGCCTCCTCTGTTTGCAGCAATGTCTGTTTCCATGGCACCCAGAGCAGCAGCCGATGGCCTTGTTATCACAAGAACTCTAATAAATTTCGGCAGATTGCTGGGAATCACCCCCTTTTTTTTATAAACCCAAATGACCTCCAGTCCCAGAACCTCCAATACAGTCCAGAAGTCTACGGCGAAGTTAAACTCTTCATAGTGGTGATAGTTTGGGTGGGAGGTTTTTTAATCAAGAAATAAAACAGAACATACATCCCTCAGAGAGAGAAGAAAAAAAACCCTAAACCCTATCAATTCTCCCTAGTTATCATGGACTTGACAGAGCTCTAAGTATGATTGTCTGATGAGTCCTACCTGAGCAGCATCTGTCTTGCACCCACCAAGGAACAATCACGGATGGCCTTGGCGACAGAACATCTTCTCCCTTTAACTGTGTTCCCAAAAAGCTGATAAGCTGACATTCTGCCCTGTGAATTTTTGAAAAGAGATTAATGAACATGGGCATTTTACGCTCAAATATACTCTTCATCACTCTGATATTCATTTCTGTAAAACCTCATGACTATGTAGAAGTGTCTTTTACTTCTTTTTAGGATCTTCCAGGCTCAGTGATTTTTAGATGCCTTTTGTTTCTAAGGTATTGATTCTGTGGTTTCCACTTTGATTTTACGTACAATTATAACTGATTGACTAGTGTTTACGAAACTGTGAAAAGCAATGGAGGAAAACTAGCTTTTCACAGAGTCAAAAGTAACTGAAAAAATCTGTACATATCCCCCTTGTGCTATGTTAATTATCCTGGTGTCAGCTTGTATTACACCGGCCTGTAATGCAAAACGTGCATTTATCCCTGTGGTAACAATCAGATTTCAAAACTGAGGAGAAAACAGAAAGCAGTATTCAAATGCCTGTAAGAAAAGATAAAAGGCAGTACTAACTACTGCATTTGAGAATTCAGTACTAATACAAGATTTTGTGCTAAATTTTAAGTACCTGTTTGCCAGAGATGTCCTTAACATTGAGCATTACCAAGTTATTATATTAATGGGAAGCAACAAACATTGGACCTGAGCTAGTACATTTTCAGGTTCCCATCAAATGCACTGTTATACCCAGAGAACTATGGAGCAAAGCTGCCACCAAATTTCCTTCCTTTGCTACGGCAGAGGAAATGGCGGTTCTCCATATCCTGTTCTCAGTTCAATACCTGTTACCGCATCTGCTCCACTCTCTGTGTCCTAACGCCTTACAGGTGTGCCTTTGACCCAAACTCAGTAAATGACTGCTCAAAATATGCGTCTTCCCCCAAAGAACCTGCAATTCAGTTAATGAATAATAAAAATAATAGATCCTGTAGAACCATAAGACTACATATTTCTAAAAACATGACTTCTTGGTACACCATGAAAAATAAAACTGAAAAGCCTCAGCTGAATTTCAAAGAGAAAAACTGATCTTCCCCACGTTTAGATATTAACATTTCTGTATGTAGAAAAGCTGCTACAAGTAACTGTCCTACAGTTAATTACAGAAAAAAATATAAAGAAATAAAATCCCATGAGCTTAACCAAAGTATCGAACTTCACCTCAACGTGAGGTGAAATCTTTTCTTTGGGAGCCATTGGAAGGAATATATGGACGTGCAAGAAAAGAGTATGTGGGCAGAGAATAAAGATGGCAGAGTGAGATCCCTGTTCTTTGGCAACAATAACTTAATCACTAGAGCTATTGACAAATCATTTTAATATGAGAAATAACATACAATAAACCTATAGAAGATTTTCTCAGTGTTTCGGGAGACAGTGCTGTAACGTGTCTATATTATCACTAAGAGGTTAAAAATGCACTCTGGTATCCCGGGCTATACCATATTGTTTGCAGCCTCATTTCTTGAGGAGCTGCACAGGTGTTCTGCAGAGGCACAGGGAGTATATTCAAAGAAAATACCGCACCAGCAATCTGCATTTCATTCACAAAGTGCTTAATAAAACGACTGAGATTACTCCAGTTTAGCACATCATTATAATTCATTTTACAGCCATAATATTCTCAGGTTCATACATTAAAAGGACAATAAAAATGCTTAGGAGGTATTCTCTCCAGTTAATAAGCACGATGCAATTCACCAAACTTAGTTCAACTTCTGGGGAACTGCCAAGAAAGTTAATAAACTGAAGTGGTTGAGGAGTCTATTAATTTTGGATGGTGTAATTTATATTCGGATACTCTCTAGAAATAGTTGCCTACACAAAAATCCTCATCGACTGATATTTTGCGCTGTTTCCAGCAGTCCAGTAGTTTTCCTTCCACTCCCTGCCCTTGAATGGACTTTTGCCCCTGCAGGTGCAAAGCCCTCTGCACACCATTATGGGACCATGTCCTGTCTGCAGCCGCCAGAGGGGTCCAAGGAAACATGCCATTTACGACACCTTTTGCTCCAAATATATGGAAGGGAGGGCCAAGCAGCTTCCTCCAAGGCCTTTTTGTTCGGATAATCCTAGACAGACTGCTCAGAGCTGCTCTAGGCATAAAGATCCTACTTTTGAGCCACGTAAAAGTTACCCCCCTGCCGACTGAGCTTCAGCTCCAGGTTGTGGATTATTTTTTTTCTTTCATGTTCGCTTGACAGACTGGAGGATTGAAACAACCAAGGGATCAGCATTAGTTTTGTTCTAAAATGTTGCAAAAAACATTTTGCTAGCATAGCACATCATTCACCCTGTGGGCTGCTCTGTCCTCCAGGGAGTGACACTATGCCACTGCCACCAGGAGGATGTGCTGCCATTTTTGTCATGACACCTTTACTACTGGTTGAGCAGGATCATATCTAACACTTTATTTTCCACATAACACAGCCCTTACCCACCCCACTGAAAATATCACAGCCATCCTGTTGATCTGTGATTAGCTAACTGACAAAAAACTGTCTTGTCTGTCCCCTACCATCCCTCCAGTTGCTCACTGTTCCCTGGTGCAATGAGGGTTTTAGATGAAAACTATGCCATATAGTTTGCCCTGGAAATATATACATTGAATCTTTCAAAATGCATTACTGTAGCAAAGTGCATTAAATACCATTAAGGGAATACTGAGCAACTACAGAAAAACCCTAGCATTCTACCCAATTTCTTCCTTTGTGTCTCAGGCAGGTAAATTATTAGGAATTTGATATCAGACAGCAAAACATTTCAATCTTCCACAAGATAATAGCAATAAGATGTGACAACAACCTTAATTTGTGCATTAGAATAGATCAAAAGAGCTGTTTTAAAGGTGCGATAGCAGCTCATTTGCAATGGCAGATGTGTGACACTTTGTAAGACATGGCTCTGATTGTTCTGCATTGCAGTCACCACAGCCAGGGCTCCTTCAGCTGCTAATGCACT
Organism: Vanellus vanellus; assembly: GCF_965231255.1. Taxonomy (NCBI): domain Eukaryota; kingdom Metazoa; phylum Chordata; class Aves; order Charadriiformes; family Charadriidae; genus Vanellus; species Vanellus vanellus. The sequence goes on from NC_138907.1 coordinate 3,677,602, forward strand.
TGATCATTGACATTAGGAAGATATTTATTGAATGGGACAAATATTTAAGGGCCTAAAATGATTACAGAAGACCCTGTTGGATTTGGGGCAGGGAGAAAGAGCAGAAAAAAAACCCCAAATATTGAGAGTATGAGAGTTCCCCCACCAGTCTATGTCAAACATTACACAGAGCAGAGGCAGCCTGACAATCTCAGCTGAGGTTAGAGACAAGGGGAAAAGGGCTGTAAACAACAGTAAATCTTCCCCATCTCTGTTCCCTAGAAATCTTTTCTTTTTTTTTTTCCCCCTCTCGTGAGGACTGTGGAAAGGCTGACTTATCTGTGCTGCATCCTACAGGTGCATGAAAAGTAATCTCCCTACTGTGCTTCCTATGCAATATTCAGTTAACTGAGTGCACACGGACGGATCCTGTGCAGGTTAAGTAGGGTGCCCTGTTCCCGTGGTGTATGTCCCGTTTCCCACCTGCACACGCACCTTTCCTAATTTTTTCAATCTCGGTAAGGCAAAGTAGTTTCTACACCTACTATAAACCAAAATAAATGTTTGAGAGAATTAATTATTTAAGCTTGACGTGTTCTGCTTCTTACCACTATATAATTTAATCCAATAGTACTGCTCAACACAGCTGACATAATTTATCATGATCCTCTAGCAGCTAATGTTTTTATTTTGAAATTGTCATCTGATTGATTAGATTTTTCATATGCTTCATGTTTACTTCCTTGTATCTTGTCCAAAACACTTTCCACACTTCATTTTGTCTATAACGCAGTTCTACTTATATAAGGTAACACATAATTTTATATAATTCTAATATACAACATAAAATGAATGCAAGGTTCATGGTCAATTTGAAAGATCAAAAGCAAGACTTAAATTCTCTTGGCTGAAAGTTACTTCTGAAATAGTTAATTATTCCTCTTTATCTCTGATTTACCTCTTTAAGCTTTCTGCTAAGTTACAAGAGATCTGAAAGGATTCTGATTTTCAGTCCTAGCCACAGAATGGCACAGCAGAATATTAAAAGCTCAAATAGAGTGCGAAATGTGAAGAGTTATTGCTACTATTTGCAAAGTGCCAGGAACAAGTCCTGCTTTCAATTATTTCTGAAGTTACTCCGCTGAGTCTGATCCCCTATTGCCCTGCATAATATATACATTTAAACCTACACAACGTGGGTTAGAAAGCACTCCTCGCCTCTGCTCTGCGCACATTTCAGCTTGACATGACACTGATAAAGAGCCGCAAGAGGTCCACTTGTTTCTAAAAAAGATGCTTTAGGCTAATGAAAAATATTATCTATAAACCTTATGTGTATTTGAGAAGGGCTGGAGGGGAAAAATAAGCTGCATTTCTAACATGTCCTGTCAAGGCACCTGGTTACAGCTTTCCTTGAGTTTAATGGGACACACTTGGTTTCTGTGGAAAACGGAGCGGAAACGTAGTTTCACAGAACAGATTATTAACATCTCTTACAATATAATTTCTAGAAGGGTATTAGCCCTAGAAAATCACAGAAACACGTAGCAGGTGTCCAGCTAGAAGTGGTTAAGCCTGGTTGCATCACGTGTACCCACACGGAGACAGCAGAGGAGGAGGAAAAGTACCCGTTCAGCTGTCAGCCACTGCCTACAGCCTTTAGGCTCCCTGCAGACCAGTTTCATGCCCCAGGTGGGCATGAGGGGAAGGAGTGATCCCAAGAGCCAGTTCCAGGGGGGGGAATGAGCTGGAGCAGGGCTGGCCATCGCCTGCATCGGCTGCGGGGGTCAGGGTGGAAAGAAGCGGCAGCGATGCCTGCTGAGGGTCCTTCCCTCCGGGCTCACCCATGGGACTGTGGTGGGTGTCAGTGCTGGGCAGCGGCTGCAGGGGCCTCTGAGGAGAGGCTGGGGTTGCCCACAGACAGTTCTGGCTGGTTCTGGCCAGCTCCATGGGCCCATGCGTGCCAGCAGAACTTAGCTCTCCTGGACACCTGAGCTGGGGCATTTCCTCCTGCAGCACATCACGTCTTGTCGTTAGAAGGGAGTGCTGTGAACTCAAACATACAAGGAAGACCCCGTGTACCTGTAGAGGAGGGAGGGGAAAGCTCTCGTGGGATGTGTTGTGAGGATATCTGTTGCTCTTAGAAGCAGCAAAAAATACTGGGTTGATTTGGGGTTTTACAGCATTCCTACAAGAAAACTTTGAAAGGTGGCGGAGGTTTGTGTCAGCTATCCTCAGCAGCTTAATGATGTGACCTTTTGAGCTGCCGATGGGCTGATTAGCTCACAAGCCCGTCAAAGACTCACCACTGTCACTGCCTCCTCCACATCTTTCCCCCAGGGCTCTGCTGCTTACTGCCAGTGAGTTTTGCAGTAACTTGTGGCTTTCCACAAGTCGTTTGGGATGACTGAATCCAGAACCCCTTCTCTGTTCTCCCCTTGCTCCCAGCAAGCCCACAGAGCCTCATGTACCCTTCACCACGTGCCTCCTCCTCCTTGCAGGGCTGGACTTGATGGCTGCAAGTGAGGCCAGCCGGCACCGACGGGCAGTTGCCAGCTGGGAGCCTGGGATGGATAACTGGGCACCCACCGGCCTGCTGGAGCAGAGGCAGAGCTGAAAAGCCAGGAGACCCTCCTGGCAGGAGGAAAGAGAGAGTGAGGTGGCTGCTGAATGCTCACATCAGTCATCTCCTTGCCCTAACACCCGAGGCCACAGCAGAACAAGGGTTCCGGCGCACTGCACAGCATTAGGCACTACGATAACATTTCCATCAGGCTGAAATGTTTTCATGTTATCTAATTTGGTGTGACTTAATTAATAAATCAGAGCAGTACAGGATGCTATAATGCAATCATGTTGCATTAACATGCCATAACTAATGATTTTTATCAACCCTATAGGAAAAGAGGCAGTGTTGCACATAAGTTGCATTCCCAGCACTGCCTGCTCCTCGCTCCTCCCCCATCAAAAGATCAGAGCGCGTTATTCTGCCAAGAAAAATGTAGTCAAATAACTCCAGACATCTATGTGCCTAGAAATGGAGATTAGTTTCTCAGAAATAAGACCACCGATTTCACAAAAAGTATTATGACTTTTCATGTGATAGGATACCAACAACGTTAAGGCTGAAATCATAAATACTAGAGTAGTGGGGACTGCTTGCAATGGGGCGTTTAATGGATTCATTTGACCTCTTTGTTTTTCTTTGTTAATTCTTCACGAGCTGATTTGAACAAATCCTACTTATTTGACCACTAATTCATGCAAAGACATTTCTCTCTGTAGACCACTTGGAAATTATACACTGCTGCTGCTGTCTCACAGTGTAAACACACATAAATTATATAGTATGAACTCTATTTCCTGATTGAAGACTCACCAAAAAAAGCCAAAAGTACACAAGAAGCATCACATCGCTTGTGATGAAACTACTGACCATCAATTGCAGCAAGAATCCTTATCTCAGTGCATTTTTGCTTATGTATTCACACATTCTTGTTGCAAACATGCTTTGCCATCTGTACAAGAGCAGACCTGGAGAATGATACAGCTTTTCGGACAACTCCTTTTAAATGATATGAAATCACTGGCATAAGAAAGGGTTCCAAGATATGAGGTAGCTTTAACTCTATTAAAATAACACGAGCACCTTAACATGATAACTTTTCATTCTGTCAGTGTAAATAAAAGGGGACACTGAAGCATTTTTAAATGGGTATCTCTACCTCTCTCCATTTGGATTCATTGCTGATCACTTTCCAGGTTAGCACCACGTGACCTATAGAATCTACTTGTTTTGAAGATACATTGCCCTACTTTACAGTGGGGATGGTTTTAGACTGGAAGAAGACAAAGGCTGAGGACCTGGTTGAAGTGGGGGGCACTGGCACTTAACAGCAGTTTTCCTGTGCTCTGTCAAGGGGCAGCTGGAACAACTCCCATTAACTTCCTGACTAGGAAGTTCTCAGAGCACCGCTTTCAAATAATATTAAAATTGCTAATATAATGTGAAGTTTGTGGCTACAGAATAAATTCTACTCCATTAAAATAATAAACAAAACTGACAGGACATTAAACTGAGTTTCCACGAAAACAATTCTCTGTGGTCTCCTGTGCAGGTTCCTCATCTCAGAGCTTGATTAGCCATTGCCATCGAGAGCAACTCCCAGCTAAGAGTCATCCCAGGGAGAACAGAAGGCAGTCCAATCCAATTTCACCCTGAAATGATTTTTTGTTTGCTTTTTGGTTGTTTTTTTCCAACGCTGCCAAACTCACATGCCTTCAACACAAAACTGCCAGACATGTTAATGCCAGACAGTTTTTAATCTATGAGAGAGAAGCAGAAACATTTTAAACAGTAAAAAGCGACACATCAAATACCAGAGGTCAAGTACAACCCAAAAAGGACTGGAGCAGTCAACCAGCTGATGCTGTGTCGATGATAAACTACTAGCAGCTCATCTACAATAATTTAAAAGCCCATTTCCTACTGGCCCTGCTTAAGCTTGCAGTTGGTGGCTATTATGAACACTTGCTGGAGCAAGCATTCCTCCTCGTACGCCCCACTGTTTGTGAAACCCACGGCTTGGCTGTTAAAGCATTTCCACATTCATTCACTGCATCTACTATGCTCCTGTGCCCCTAACTTAGTGAAAAGATGATTCATACTAAAAAGGCGACCAAATGGTAAAGGAAGGCAGGAGCCTTCTATAGTTCTGGGTACCTGATGGTCTTTAGTCTTTGTGAGACTCTTCCAAGTCTTAATGCAGACAAATAAGAAATAGTAAGCACACCATACAGTAATGTTGTGATGTTTAGGCAGTGCCTGCGTTAGTGAAGTCGTCTTTCAACAGCTGGGATAGTATTTTTGACATTTTAGATATATTAGGCAGATAAACCTAGCACTGCTATTTCTTTGCAAGAAGCGGTGACATATTAATGGCAAGGGAGGAAAGAACTGAACATATATAGAGGGGGTGAAATCAGTTTGGTGGAATCTCATAATTAAAGCTGTGCCTCCTACACCATTATTCATCACGTTTTGTCCCACAGAGCTCTTGCAGTCAAAGGGAATACTTAGTGAAATACATTCCCCACGTGTATTCTATGTATGTCTCTATGCTGATGTAATGCTTTTGTCTCTCACTGTATGAGAATAAATACTTATGTAGAAAAGAAATCAGGGCAGTTCATGAAAGAATAACGAATGACCATGCTTTACACTGACACTTATTGTTCAGATCTATTATTAAATAGACTTCGAGGATATGTGGGGAGTTTGAATAACTGTAATTGCAATGTAGAGTCTCCATAAACCCTAAGCCTAGCATTGAAGATAAAACTGACCCTGGCAAACTGGGATGCATGTAATTGTACTGCTGGGTATAATTTATCCATCCTAATAATACAGTTACATCTATACTAGTCCCTAAGCAATAACCTATGTTGAGCTATCAGATACCGTAGTCCCATATGCATAATTCAAGCAAATGATTAAGATGACTGTAGATTTCCTGTGGGTAATATTTAGATTTAGGATTAGTAGTACTAAACTTTTCAACACATAGCACTGGTTTCTACAGACGTAAGATTGACAGTATATTTGGTATACATCATTCCTAGCTACTCAGTCGGTCCTTATGCTGTTTGGTGTCTCTGTTATTCTCCTTTTGTTGTTAGTATAAGGTTTTTGAACTAATGTGGCACAATAAAGTGAATTCAGAAACACACACTAAGTAACAAATTGCAGATTTGTGGAGGGGGACATATTCGCAGTAGTATGACAAAAAAGCATTTACTCCACAGCTGATTAGGTTCTTGATCCATTAGCGAGCGGGTCAAATTTAAAATCTGATCCAAATCAATTTTACTCTTCCTTATCCCTTTATATCTTTTAGGTCCTTTATGAGGATAGAAATTTTCCACTTATTTCCTGCCAAATTTTAATTACTTATACCTGCATTGCAATGAAAACCTGTCTGATTATACCTTTGCATTTCAAAAAGAAAACTTTTTTTTCATCTTTTGTGTACAGTTATTACCTATCCTATTTTCAATTGTTATCTTTATTTTTCATATAAACATAGCCAAAATTTCTTTTGAAATGTCCAAGAATTAAATCAAGTAGAGAGTTTGGCCTGCTAGTAAATTCGGTGAGGATCTGGTACAGAGAACACAGCAAAGGCTCCAACGGTCTTGAAACTTCCTTAAGAGGGTATAAACAACAAACCTGAAACTTGCTGTTTTAGGCAACAGAGGGTAGAGACACTGACGGAGAATTTCACCAAAATGACATACTGAAAATTATTAGCAACCATCTGAAGGAAGCACAAAGTTACTAGTATTTACTTCATGTCCCGGTTTAAGGTAAAACAGAACCAATTTTCTGTTCAGCAATTTTACTTTTCAGCTAAGCCTCTTCTAACTAACTCGCTGACATTAACAGCATATTTTTCAGTGTCCGCTTCTAGCAGATAAGGTCTGATGCATATAGTGAATACCAAGGAATGGTATGCAGAGAGGCTCTTGCTAGTACTTATTGCTATAACAACCAAAGTCAGCTGCATTTGTTGTGTGCCATGCTCCTGGAGGCTCGGAAATGGAAGAGAGTAGAGGGGTCACCTCCTGCGGGGAGGAGTGGACAGGACAGGTGACCCAAACCTGACCAACAGGGTATTCCATCCCATCTGCATCGCGCTCAGTATAAAAGCTGAGGGATCAAAGGGTCAGCCCTCTTTCTTCAATGGCCAGCATCCAAGGAGGACTCTGTCTGTTTGTCTGCCTTTGATCCCAATCTGGGAGTTCTTGAATCTAGATCTGGAATCCAGTTCCTGTCCATCACTGAGTCCAGTCTGGGACTTTCCCACTGCCTGCCGGTAATGTGACTGTTGTTGTGGGAGCTGGGTATGGTTTTGTATATATTTGATTGTTTTCTTATTAGTATTATATTTTCTTTTTATTATTTCATTATTAATATTTCATTAAAGTAGTTTAATTTCTTGTCAACTCACAAGTCTCTCTCTCTGTCATTTTCTCTCCTCTCCCCTGAAGGGAGATTATCTCTCTTCTTTGAAGGACAGAGAGGTAAAAGAGAGCATCTATCGTTCATTTTAATGGCCAGCCCAGCCCAACCACGACACTTTGCGAGAATAAACGTGTGAAAATACATATTCTATCTGTGACTAGTCTTTTACTTTTATCTCTCACTATGGCGAAACAGTAAGAATTTCCCTCTCATAGAGCCTGTGAGCCATAAAAAGTGCAATTTCACTATAACAAGTTTTTTTAAACTATCCCAGATTCAGGCAAGAGCAGCACATTTGTTCAAGTATTTACTTATGAAAATCAAAATAATTTATTTTTAGAACTGTAAATGCCTGCTCAACCATTCTTTTGGTGCACAGTTTCTGACTTAATCTTGAGGCATTCTTCTTTGATCTCTAAGAAAAGACAGAAGAGGACAGTCATTCTGCATAAGCTGTGGGCTGAAGCACTGGTCTAGCTTGAGGATGTCACATATACATGGCACTCCTGGCAGAGCCATTTGGCCACACTGGGGTCTACAAGAGCTGAAATATATACCTCTAGCTTATAAACTTACATAGCTTATAAACTCCGGTTGATATTAGTGACACTCTACTATGCAGGAATGTTGGATTGGGGATTTTTGGTTCATTTGGTGGTTTTATTTACACATTGAACTAAATTTCCCCAGCACAGTGTCACACAGTTCTTCCTCAGATCCACATCAAGTTTCAAAACTCCATTGCTAAGTCAAAGAAAGGCTCTGATTGCATCATTCACATTTCAATAAAAATGGCAATTCACTTGAAAATCTCAAAGGTGTAACACTGACCCAAAACAATCCCTTTGAAATTTTGTAAGCATTTGCAGGACACTGATTTGCCAGCATTTCTGAGTTGCTAAATCAGGGAACAGCTGCTGGTAGATGGCTGGAGGATTAGGCTGTACTTTGCTAATAAGAACTGACTGCTTCACCTCAGAAAACAGTCAAAGTCGTTCTATAAATGCTGAAGGTTTCTATTACAAAATGCATTTACATATATTAAATCAAGATGCCATAATTAAGGTAACCATTTCAGAGGAATGTATAATAAAGAAAAAGTCATTAATAATGTCTTACTGCATGTGATTATGGGAAAAGAATCTGAGACAGGCCAACAATATTTTGCATTTGGAGAGAAATTGTTACATTCTCATTGGTTTGATATAAATTACTAGTAGTGAAAACGATAAGGAAAACATACAAGTCTATTAATAACATACATTGGCACAGATCTTGTAAGGCTTTACTAAGTATATCACAGTGTTTTCATAATTACAATCAGCTAAATAGCTGGTAAAGTGGGTGATGCAATTTAAATTACAAAATTAAAATGTTTTAACTATTTTCCTGCAGACTTGGAATGGCTCCTTAAAGGATCTGAAGTGCCAGTAGAGTGTCAAGATTCTCTAATGTCAGTGATTGTCTGCTGTTTGCAATCAGTCTCCAATTTGTCATACTGCTTCCAATAAAATATTAATGTAATCAGATTAAATTATTTCATTTCCAGCCCCACGTTTGGTTAGGAGTCAGTCCTGTGTTTGCTGTTGTTCTAAATGAGAATGTGGTGCTCCAAGGAAGTAAGAAATGGAGGAAAGAACAAAAGGTGACAATTGAAAAATTATATTTGAAGTAGCATTATAAAATACCATATGTTCCTCTGGCCGAGGCCACTGTAGCCTAGAAACACCATCCCCTAGAAGCTTCCTCATGGAGGCGAATATTTGAGACCACTACTACACCATTGCTTTTGTCCAGACATTAGCTGTGCTTTAATTAACAGCAGTAAAGCTATAAACTATGAACACCAAAAATCTGTAAAGAAATTAAGTAACAAGACAGTGGCACAATTATTCACAATTAGTGGAGCTATAGATTGTAAGTGATTAAAAATGTCTTAGATAAAAAGGGTGTATTTGACTAAAAATATTTCTATTAGAATGAGTTGACCTTCTTACCCATTAAATCTGAACATTAATCTGGAGATTAAAATCAAGTTACAATTGAACAGAGACAATTACATTTCAATTTTGGTTGACAGTAAGCTCAGGTTTCAAATCTAATACAGTTATTTGGTGACCTCAGGAACCTCATCTAAAGTTCTTTCCATCTCTAACTTAAGATAATACTTTCCTGCATTTGTAAAGAGCTTTGAAACCTTTGCTGAATTGTTATTATTTATATCTACACCCCTGAAAGCATAACTCAACGAGATGGCTGTGTTTGCACATCTGAGCCTGGATGGTATTGTGAACAAAATATTTACTCTATCTGTACCCAAATAAACTCTGCTAGAAATATTGTAGCAGATGACTTAATGACAGTTCGCTTGCTTGCTTGCTTGTTTGTTTGTTTTTCAAACAGAATCCTAAATAAGGCTCTGGATCTTACCAAAATGTATGTACTTCACTTTCTTCACAGAAATCTATCCACTGAAATCCACGAGACTGGCCACGTGCCTCAGTTCAGGCTTAAGTACACATCTGTACAGTCAGAACTTAAGGGAGCACGAAATACAAAACCAGTCCTATTTAATCCATGCAAAGCCAACAGATCCTACATCAACCTCATCTCAATGCTTTATCCTCATGTATCCGGTCTTGTCACACTCCCACTGAAGCCCTTGAATCAATGTCTTATCAATTTCAATGACAGACAGGCTTTTTTCATTCATTACAGATTTTGGCTAGCACCTGAAGAGTTGCCTCATCTCATTCTCTGTGTTTTTTAAGTGTTCAGCTTAAGAAATAAGAAAAGGAACTAGAACGTTGACTGATGGCAGGGTTTGACAGATTCAAATTACTGGTGACACCAGTGAATATACTGTCTCATTTAAAAAAAAAAAAAATTTGGAAATGTATATGCGTGAAAGAAGTAGCTCTCTTTTAGCCTTTACCCTAACAAGTGATCAAATTATCTCCCCCTCAAGCTCTGTAAGCATTGCTCTGTGTCCAAGGGACAGCTATATTCTAATTACCATACGTGAGTGAGGAAAGATGACGGCATTTAGCAGTAAAGTACAGGGCAAAAGAACACGTCCAGTTTTTCACTAAGCAGTATGACAGACAGAAAAAACACGAGTCTCATTCATTTCCTCTCATGCGGGAGATGGTGTGAATAACAGCTCTGACAATCTCAGGTATGAACTGTGCCAAGCTGAAGTATGGGGGTTCTCTTCCTTTCAGATTTTCTGCTTGCACAGTCCAGATGCTGCTTCCGACTCCAAGTGCAGATGTGGCTCGCACATAAGCATTCAAAGTACCCTGCCAGATAAACCGACTCCAGCGTCAGGGCACCGGACTTCTAAAAGGCGCTAACTGCATAAAGCTGCAAATAGAGGAAGAGGAAATTTTCACAGGTATCAAGCACCTAACTCCCACTGAAGCCAGAGCACACAACCCCAGTAACTGGAGTCCCAAAACACCTCAGGGTTTGTGCCTCGGTCCATACCTGCCTGAGGTTGTTGCAGGCTGACCTCCATCGCAGAGGACTGCGGTGAGGATATAGTCTCATGCATTATGAGATTTCACACCGGGGAAAGATTTTCCTCTCTCCTAAACTGCCTATGCAATTCTGAAAATAGGGGTGAGAAGGTGTACCTACAATACATCCTGCATCATCGCTTTTTGCTTGATGTGACATAAAGTAGTCGGATTGGCACACAAATAGCAATCATCTCTGGGAGTGAGGTATTTTACTCACATCGCTAACTTCTGAGAATGTGATGAAATATCCTCTGCTCTAAAGAAAGTGATTGTTCTTTCTTATTCTTAAGCCTTCTAGGTTGTATTTCTTACATAGCAGCCAAAAAGTTCAGGAGTTTTTAGAAGCCTAATGAAAGCCAGTATGTACACGAAGGTCATGAGCACAGCCACCAGAAGCAGCTGTATTTCTGCACTGCAGCTGAAAACAGCCATCATCAAGATCATGTTTTAGGTTTTCTCTGCAAGTCCCCAGGGAGCATACTGACCACAGAGATGCAAAAGTAAAAGTACAAATACAACAGATTTTTTTCACCTGGTATGAAGGCCACAAACATAACTGCACTTGCAGAAAATAAATAAAAATATTTTGATTCAACTATGACTCTGCTGTTACCAAGAATACCTTAAAAGCTTCCTAGGTATATTTGCAAGACTCCCTGTTTTGCTCTGCTATGAGCAAAAACCAACGTAGAGCAAGTCAGTATCTGGCTGGACCTCAGAATGAGAGCCAAGCACCATCTCTGATAGGACCTTGTATCATTTACAAGCAGGGAATGACACAAAGGCAAAATCAAAAGTATCCCCTAGGGGAAAACGTCCTAAAAAGTACCACAAGGCTACAGATAAAGCCCTAACTGTGACAAAACAAGCCTGAAATAAAATCCGACTCTTAAAGAAAAAAGAACAGACTAAAAACCTTATGAAAGCTGTTATGGACATATTTTCTTATTCACTGTCTTTTGGCTTTGGTATTTTTTTTCTTTTGCTTAGCAACACTGATGTTTTGTAGGAAAGCTAGAGACTGATTTGGTTTTGTGATCCCTGATATAGTCAATGCACTGAGATGTCTCATGCAAGTCAGAGCAAACCTTAGAAGTCAACCGAAGGAGGTTCACAAAAGTTTAGGGTTTTTTTCCTTTATTTTGGCTTCTGACCTAACATGCAAAAGAAGCCCAGCTCTAAAACTTGAATTTGTCTGTGTTTTCTCAGTTTCTTAAATTTCTCTGAAAGCCAGAGGAGTGCCGATAGTGAAAGAATGACTTGATCCACCTCCAGCTTTCAGATTGAACTGCTTGCAACCGTATCTCCTGCAGAATTCTCAGTGTTTATCTAAAACCGTGACTCTAAACTCATGACAAAGATTGTTTGGGTTATTATATTATGAGTCACGTGGAAAATCATCAATCATGTTCCAGAGGTACCTAAATATATGGTTAAAAAAAATGTATATAGGGCAATACTTGGATTTTTTTGTGGTTTGGGTTTTTTTTTTTTTTAATACTTATGTGTATGCACGTGCCAATATGTGAGGAAATAAATGGTATTTCTTCAGAAGCAGTCCATTTCTTTCACAGCCATGGCAGAAGTTCCTATATGGCAATTGTTCAGCTTATAGCTTTGCTTATCTGGAATTTATAGCCAGATATATAACACAATATTCAAGTTCAGTAACCCGGGCCAGATTCCAGCTTTTCTTACAGTAATGTATCAGAGAGTGTACTTTTCAGAAACATCCTATGGTAATATTTTAAACTTACTTTTTGGAGGTAACTGTACTGTAATTTTAAGTCTGCAAGCTTGTCATGGGTTATGCATCCTGTATTAATAAAAAGTCCATTATGATCGCAAAGGTAAAGTGGACTTGCAGTGAAGCAATTTATACAATCAGTTAAAGGATATGACGCAAACTTCTCTTTTTTTCTGGTGGTGTTTGTTCAACAGGAAATATGATGAGAAGAGGTAGGGAACATGGGTACAGAAGGAGACTGTTTTCTTTTTCACAGGAAAAATATATTAAGTAACAAATATGCAACCTGAATTACATGACTCAGATTTTTTGGTACCTAAAAACTCATCCATTTTCTTCTTTAGAGTAATTTAATTGAAAAACAACTCACCTGGGATCATTTACAGGCTGTCCAAATGTCCCTTTTGGCTACACAAAAGAGCACTTAAGCAGGCAAAGTGACAATTATGTGGACTGTTGTCATATGAAGCATCTGAGTGCCTCATTTTGACATCCTGTTAAGATGCCCATATCTAAAAGTTAGACCTGTGGCATTAAGTACTTTCAGGTCCAGGACAAGCAATGCTTTTCAGTCTGAAGGAGCTTTAGGAAAACGACCTGGTACTCGTCTCTTTCTATGAATTTAAATCACTGCTACTCCCCTGCTAGGTCTATACACTATGGGCTATGAGAAGCAGAAATATTTTACTTCTGGGTATTTAGCAATGAAGTAGATTTAATTCTTTTACTCTGTGTAAGGCAGACATTTCCTTTGCAGTTGCTGAGTACACTATTGTGATTTCCACTTGTGCAGCATATTAATTACCTGTGAAATCAACTCAGACCAGCTCACTTCAGCCAAAGTAATCCATCCATGCAAGTAATACGCAGATTTTACCCCTTGTTTTTCCCCATCAAAACACCCAGCACCCTTCATGCTCTTTCCCATCTCAGATGCAGCCTTTTTACTTTATTTCTCTCAACAGCTTTCTTTTCCTCCAATTGCTCCTGCCTTTATCTCTTACTCTCCACAGGTATTTGAAAACATATTTCTAGTTTAAACAGGATAACAGTTATCCAAAGTGCATGTTACCTGAGTATATCTGATGTGCTGCCAGTTGCTAACAGATTTCAGCTACTCTCTTGCAAGAAGTAAAGAAAATATCCCACACAGGTAACAATGAGGAGCTCTTGTGACTTTGTTTCAGTGTCTCCTTGCTAACATTAGTGTTAGTCTTTATTTATAACTAATCTCAAATAGTATTAAATTATACCACTAAAGAGACTTTTTCTTATATAGTAGCTATAGGGTGTCCCACTTCATCCCTAAAAGGGAGGGAGTTAGGAATGTTACAGAACCAAAAAAAGATAAACAGATATCTGCAAGTTGTCAAAAACAAGCTATGGCTGGCTGGTGGCACGTATAAAAACTTTCTAAGGTTTATTGTATAGTGGAAGAGATTTCTGGGATGCTTCAAGAAGTAGCAATGTTATTTGAGACGAATTAAAATGAAGCATTGTGTTGTTTTTTCTGAAATCACACTGTTTGTCTAAGTAGTGGTGCATTCTGTCTTCAAAGATATCTGTAATCCCCTCCACCTATGGCTGATTCTGTGCATGCCATCGAAGGAGTGGTGGTTTACGCAGGGTACTACTGATACTGGTCTGTTGTAAAGATAGAAATATAAGACTGGAGTTAAGAGAGAGAGTGAAGCTGCTCAGAGTTATGCACGTGCTTTAAAACCTTCCAATATCAGTGTTCAATTTCAAAGGAAACTCTGATGTCAGGCCGGGCCCTCCTCTATCAAGCTGGCAAGGAAAAGGTAAACCTGGACGTAGTGAACCATTTCTGCAGAAGACTGCTTTATGCTTCACAAGCATTAGGATTCACAAAAGATATCAGAATATATGTTTAAATATAAAGACATATGTTGGATAGTTTATTAGACATGAAGTCAGAATCCCTTAGCTGTGCCTCACAAGACGAGTTGCAATGGCCCAAAACACATATCTTGAAGTACATTAAAGTTATTCATTTATCATAAGTCTCTCTTGTACCAAAATCACTCAAAAAGAAATAGCAAATGGTAGTGAATGAAAAGAACCCATATTACTATAAACTAATGTTAAGACAGTGGTTCATAGCCTCTGCTATTAAGGAGATGCTGCGTTAAGGCTGCGGATGAAACGTCCATGGGGATTTCAAGAATTGTTAACACGGGTAAGGAAGATTAATAGCCGATTCAGACTCAGAAGTTGTTAGGTAGCACTAAATATTTGTCTGGCCAAAAATAAAATGAAACAAAACACTAAAATAACCAAGAGAGGCAACTCCTGTTCAATATAGTTTCAGTGTTTTACCACCACAGTGAGTCTGACCCTCAGTTTTCCCAGCCCTGCTGTACAGAGCTATTCCATTACACACAAATAACAATAACCCAGGGTGCTTAAAATGACTGTGCACAGCTGTTAAATCACTTTTTCTAGCATATTCTTTGTCAATTTTCACCCTTAATACATATTTGACCTGACGGTCAGGCTACCCGCTGACCCAGACTCATCGGGATGAGAGAAAATAGACTACTGTCTATCAAGGGCTCAGCTGGTTTGCTTCCTGCAAGTATTTCTTGAAGGACCGACTAAATCTGTCTACAAGTATCTTTTTTCCAAGAAATAACTGTCTGCTTGTTGTGCTGAAATAAACATCTTTCATTGCGTGTGTGCAACTACTGGTTTTACAGAATCAGGGAGAGAAAGGATCAATTACAGTGTGCCTGGCCTATGCTTTGGAAAAATGAATCCTCCCAAAATTAAAACTAACACCGTGGACTTCATTCCCTGCTCCCCTCTGCTTCTTGTTAGATTTGCTCTTAACATTTCAAGAGGACCAAGCAGAGCTGCTGTGCTCAGGACTTCAGGGTTCCTCTCTCAGAGATATTGCAAATAATGAACCGGCACCCCAGCTGTTTACACACTGTGTTATCACCTGCACAGAAGCACAAAGTATGGGAATGCCACGGGAACAGGTTAGCTGCCGATAATCTCTAGTCCAGATTTGTAGGCACAAGAGGTTTAGATAAGGTTAGGAAAAGCACCAGCATTGTACATTGCATGGAACTAAGGGCTAAAAATTGAATAGCTCTGTCCAAGTAGACTTAAATAGGACAGATATTCCAAAACAATATTTTCTGTCTGCATACGTACAAATCTAGTTTTTCTAGGTTTGATTTCATTGAAGAAGGTCATCATATAATCTTCATAACAGGGCTTTATGGAATAACATGCTTACCAACACCACCATACTGTTGAACACTGCTCCCCTGAAAGCAAATTGAGTTGTAACATTAACTTCAGCGTGACCACGATTTCACATTTGAGTCATTTTTCATCCTGAAAAAATTTAGAGATTAACAACAATTCTGATTTTACTTCTCTCCATCTTTTCAGTGCCAGTTCATTTTATGTCTATGGTAAGCTGATCAAAGTCAGGTCATTAATTGCTTTTTTACAAAGCAATGCAAGACCCGTTAATTTTGAAACTGAGCCTACATTATGAATGTTCTTGAGGTTTACACTAAAGATTGATCTGGAATCTATTTATTAGTGCAGTTCTGTGTACTTTAACTAATGGCTCTTTAGGTCTTCAGACCAATGGTTTCTTCATATGTTTTTGTGGAGAAGTATTTGCCACTAACTTCATAGAAAATTAGGTTTGTGAAATAAATGTGTATTACACTGAAAAAGAAAAATCAATGAGAAATAAACAACTGCATAATTTAAAGGTCTCCACTGGTATGGAACGCGTGCTTTATACAAATAGGTAAATGGATATGATTTCAGAAACAAAAAAAGCTGTATTTCCAACATTTTTGGCTGCATAACAGATCAAAAATCTATTAACTATTTTGAGTCACTCCCCATTTCGTTTTTATTTTTATTTCCAGATAATGTGGTATCAGTCAGACCCACTGACAATTGTTTCATTCTCGTCCTCCCTGGCTGCCCAAGTGGGCAGATAGACAACTGGCATTATTTGCAACACGAAGAAACGTGGCCCTGAATATATAAGCTAAAACGTATTGGCTACCTTAAACCTCCATCACCCCAGAATGGTGGTGTTTTATTCCTGATTCATAGAGGTCAAGACAATCATATCCAAGTGATGATGAGGGACGACTAGGAAGGTAGTGTGTGACCTAAGTGTTGTCACTTACAGTGGTGTTTACTAATATACAGCTTGTTAATTACTTACATTTAGGCATTTTAACTAAAAGCAGTCAATATATTAAACTTTTAAATGTAGATGCATGTAGGATGTGAACACCTATTCATTTTTAACTTGGTGTGCACAACAACTTAATAAGATCATTACACATTATAAATACATTGCTGTACATGATAAGTATGCTGTGGTATGTAAGAAAATTGGATTGCGCATTTACCCTAATTATTTGATGAGACATCATTACACCAATTAACTACATTTTATTATTTATCTTTCCACTGAACTGTGCTTCCAGTTGCAAAAACTGAGTATCATTACGATCTAGCCTAACTTTCAACCAAGAGAACAAAGGCAATTCCAATATCATTTAGAAAAAGCACACTTAACTAGAAGTCTTGCAGAGAAAGGGGGCTGGGATGACACTCAGTTTTCTCAGTATCTGTGTAAATCAGTCATGAAAAGTCAATCAGACGCTGATGGAGTCCCAGTCCTTGCTTTGATGACACTCTTACACCCCTGAATTGTCCTTTTATGAGTTCTGTGAAGGAGAAACCCACCCAGTTTTTCACCTTTTTCTAACTCCAGAGTCCCAAATTGGGCATGTTGAAGGCCAGTAGACATTCCCATTCATCCTCCACTAACACAGTCAGGCTAAACTTCCTTGCCATAAAAATGCTGTCCTGTCTTCCCTTGTGTCCTGGTTTGAGCGTCAGAGGACTAATTTCTCTTCTAATACTTGGGAATATGTGAAAATATTTACTTTATAGCCAGCTACGGTGTGTGGGTTTCAAGGTCTCAGTGTTTTCAAGCTTACCAGGTGCAGCGATGAAGAGGAGTGAGACCTGAGCACTTGACCCAAGCTGGCCTAACAGGATTATTTCATACCACGAACGTCACATGCGATATAAATGAGAAAGTTCGCTGTGAAGTTTGCTCTTTCCCTTGATGGCTGCCATCCTGAGAACTTCTTGCCCCGGTGCCAGACCCCTGAGGCCTGCCCTTCCTCCCAAAGCCGCAGCACTCGCAGTGTCCGACACTTGCTGTCCACTGCTGGGAGAGCACAGCTTCCTACTGATATAGTTGGCTGAGTATAATCTTTGTATATTTTGTGTTGGTATTGGGATCAATATTGGTTCTTTAGTATTATTAATGTTAATCATCTAGTCTTACTCTATTAAATCTGTTTATATCTCAACCCCTGGGTTTTCCTTGATTCTTCCCAGTTCCCCTTCCAGGGTGAGGAGGGGTCACCAGTTGACAGAATGATTGTCTAAACGACAATAAATTGTTATGTGTTTCTCAAACCATAACACCTTGGATACAAACCCAATTTGCTTAGAAGCTCATAAGAGCTCCGGTGCAACCCCAGCTTAAAAAGGAATGGGGTTGCACATGCTGACACGGCTGTGAAAGTAGAACAAATCAGAGGCAAGCTACTGCACAAAATCTGTATTTCTGATCAATTTGGTATTGGGCAGACCTCAACACTGCCTGGTTACATTCGGACAAAGACAGTTCTAAGTTAGCATGTACTTTGCTGCTCTCCAGATCATCTCTAACATAACTTTTTTTTTTTTTTTAATCTGCAAACTAAATTTACTTGATATGCAAATTGTAAATCTATCAAATATGAAACCTCACAATACCGTCTTTGAAAACCAAGGTAGGCTCAAATCCTATCTATAAGCACAAGTAGAACCAGTGAAGGCCCTGTACGTAAAGTATTATGTAGTTACCTTGGCTGCGGCTTCTGGATCTCCCACCTCTCCCCTGGCGCACCCGAGTTGTACTAAAGCCCCCCGGTTTAACATGAAAATATGCTTCGTTCTGCTTTTACTCAAGTCAGCAAGTAATTTGCATTTAACCCTATAAAGAACACACAGACAAATTTCATGGCAGAAGCACAAGGCATCTAACGATTGCCTGTTATGATCAGTCAAAAAACACAGAAGAGAGAAAACTATGATTTTGGTGTTATAGACATCTTTATACATTTCTTCAACAGATTTAAATATCTTTTCTTATTTCCAGTGTAACTTCATTTCTTCACTTTCCTAATTTTGCCATTCTTTGCTGATAATCATCCCTCTATTGTTAAGTGAAAGCCTCACCTGCCTCAGCAAAACTCCCCACCAAAATGATTTAAACTCAACCAATAAAAGTGAGTTTTATAGAAAATTTGAATTAATGAGGCACTAATAAAAATTCAGTGGTTTCACTTTACATGCAAATAGGCTGTGTTCAAGGTACAATCCTTATGGCACTAACAAAAAGAAGTGGGCTGAATGCTAAATGGTCACATTGTGCATTCGGTGGTAGCTACCACCTTCAATACCTTTTGTCTGAATTTTTTCTGGAGAGCCAAGCACTTCTTCCGAAAACTAGGTAAATATGGACACTCCCAGCAAAACTGACCTTTAAACTTTTTTTACTACTTACTGCTTAATAAGCTTTGGTAGTGGTAGCAACAAATAAATCTAAGCGTCCCCTGGTACTTATCACTGTAAGTTATATAACTGCAAAGAATAAAGGACAGAATTTTTGCTTCCCAAACTACACTATCTGTTACTCATTATGCCTTGGAAACGTAACAGCATATAAACCCAGTTACTTTACTTGACTACAGCACAACAGCCCTGCAGAGTAAAAGGGCCTTGCCAGCAGAAACTACCACCTAACAGTTACTCTCTTCTCCAGCAAGACTTGCGTATAGGTTTTCACATCCCATATGAATCCACGGATTAATACACAACACATGCATTTCCCTTGCTGCTTCACTTATCATTCAAGTATGGCCTTGACCCTGGCTGCAGTGAGGTTGGTGCCAAGAAAGCAGCTGGACTTCCCCAAGTGTCTCTAAATACCTGAAGCCCAAACCCAAATGCAGCCCTCTGCCTGCCTTTTGACACGTGCTATTATACAAGAGCAGTGTGAAGCATTAGTACTCACTGACAGGAAAAAATAATTTAACTACAATAATTTATTTTTAAAAACACCTTTCATCAGAGCAGAATCAACTGTGAACCCTGCTTATCAAGACCGTTTACCCTACAGGTCACTTCCTATTAATAAGAGATATACGTAATTGATACTGAACAGAAAACCTGGCAATGCTATTTCAAAGATGCTTTTGCCCCTAGTTGTTTTTGCATTTAGAAACACACTGCTGTCAAACTCTTCGGTTTGATAGTCACTGGTGGAATAAATATTTTGAAATTCTCTTTTTGTCCCTTGGTTAGGTGGAAACAGAAGCAGGATGATAGCTGTGTGCAGCTCAGCTGCACTTGCAGTCTTTTGATCTTGTACTTTGGTTCAGATTTTTGATCTTTGATTCCCACGTCTGTTTTCTTGCCTGACTGCTTGTTAACAGCAGTGCCTGGGACAGTTCTTCTTGCTGGAGGAATTCACCAAGACCTAACACTGCCTCTCCATTTGTGCTTCCCTTCCCTTGAGCCTACCCTTTCATATCTCATCCTACACGGAGAACGTTGCCAGAATTGGTCTTCCAAAACCTGAAATGATTTAACGTAGCATACAAAAAAAAATGTAGCATACAATTATACGTAAAATGGGAAAAATATACAAGCACAGAGAATTATCCTTGGAATACTTCCACAGGAAGATTTTTCTTTTAAAAATACAGGCTGTATTGCACCCAGGGGAAATACATGGGGAGTTTCTGCTTCCAATTTCTTTAATCTTATGAGGCATGAGTTCTTCACACCAGGCCTCTGAGTTTCTGCAAGGCACTTCATAAAGCAGCTGATAGAGAAGGAAAAAGAGAAGGTCTGAGGCTTCTGGGTTGAGGTTTATGCCAAAGACCATCGTAGGAGTGGCTTTTTGCCTCCCCATTTTCGTATGTGTGCCTGCAGCCTAATCAGGACCATAGCATCACAGATACAGCCCAAATACCAACGAGAGGATTCATCTAGGGAAAAAAACGCACAGGCATTAGAGAGCTATAAGTAAAATCATATACATAAAAATGTAGGCAGACATGTATATGGTATGTGTGTATATATATAGCCAAAACGTATTATTGTTTTCTAGACTGTGTCTATAATGCTTTGAGATACAATAGCCTTCTAAGAAGAAACTGGACAATCCAGTTATTCACATGAAAAAACATAGGTAGTTGCTGTTTCCTTCATAGCCATCTCCTATTTTGTGATTTGCTCAACAAGCAATACTGGGGGGGGGGGACATGACATGCACACACGACCCAAAAATCACTGCCTTATTAAAATAAGCTTGTGAGTCATTAAGAAGCTAAATTTTCAAAACTTTTTTTTTTTTTTTCTTCTTAAATGCCCCTCAGTGAAATCTCACCCTTTTCTGCCTTAGTCTTACTATGGAAAGACATTCTGGCTTTCTTCCAGGGCTCCTTTGGCTTGCAGTGACTGAAGGAGCAGGAAAAGAGAGAGGAATCGAAAGGATCACAAAAAGGAGGAATCCTGGACTTGGCATGTCAGCCCTTGCTGGCAACGCAGCACCTGCCAGCACAACGCTTATCAATGTGGCAGACCATGTCCTGCCTCCTGCTCTTTTCCCCGGGTGATAAGTATCTTTATCTGCAAAATTTTATAGCCATCTGTTAATTGGGCGAGCAACACCACCCTGCGCTCCCATTAAAGCCTCCGCCTGGGTATTTAAGGCCAAAGGATAATTAAGATGCCATTTGAAAGACATACCAAAACAAGATGGGTATGAGAAGGGTGAACCGTTATGAGGTCAATTCCCACAAACAGCGCTAATGATCTTCTGAATAATGAGTTAGGCAAGAGCAGCAGCTGGTGCAGGAGAACCAGGACTTCGTGTGAATACAGTCAGTCTGGCTGCCAAATTAAAAACAACAAAAACTAATTAACCAGTACCTTAAAAGGGTATGTTCTGCTTAAATGGCAATGCTGATGGATCTTCATCTCAGAAGGTGTTTCAGTTGCATCTAATAACTGCCTGGTGTAAAATAAATCTTTCTCTCTTGTTTCACTTTTTAATGGCTGAAATATTAACATAAAGGTTCCAGAAATCTGAAAAAGCAGTTACTATTGGCTTTTGCTAGGTTCTTGTTAACTCCATTAAACAACTGATTGTACCACACAAAGATCTGAGAACAATGAAACAGCCGGTCCAGCTTCTCCCAGATCTTGTAGCATGGATGAGGCAAATACAGACTTGGATAGATCCACCCGGAGAAGGTGTGGGGGACAAACTTTTCCATGAGATATCAATAAACTTGGGTCTGTTGCTGAGGCAGTCCTCTGTGGAACAAGCCAGAAGCACTTCCCCTGTCTCCCCACTATTTCACTATTTCCCCACTCTTTTTCCTAAAGCTAAGCACTGGGATGGGAGGTGGGTGGTGTTTGGTGATTTTCCTAAAGCTTCGATTAGGGAAAGCACCTCTATTCAAGTTTATACACATTCAAATCTATCACTTGTCTAAATGGAATTCTGGGATTAATGCCTATTGGGCTGCGTGCTGTCAATACATACTGTGACTTTAAGTCATAAAACATGGAAAAGAGCAATGATGAGGAATACAACGCTGCAGAAGCTATCAGATTACTAGTGCTTTGCAGCCATATGCTCTTTTTTCTGTTGCTGTCTGAGCGGAAGTATCACAGGAACTACATGAAAGGGATTCACCTTTTGTACTCAAAGAGATGTTGTTTTTAAAAAAGCAGAAGGTGTCCTCCTCTTGAGTCCAGTGCTCCTCTGAAGTTCTGCGAAGCCAGAAAAGATGAGCAAGAGATCTCCTGCTTCTTCAGTGCTGGGCTCGCCAAGAAGCCCAGAGCAGTGCCTAAGCAAGTACTGACATACGTGCTGTTCTTCAATGGGCCATCCAAAGCTTGCTGGGATGTTTTACTAGTAGAAAACCTTCTCTCAGTGAGGAAGTCCAGGCTTTTAGAAGCCAACAGACAAACTAACATGAGAATTCATTAAGACTAGGTAAAAATTACTACTTTGATGCATCTTTTCCAATTTTTTCATAAAATACCACTGGGAGTCTAAGTTGGCAGGAGGAGTATATTTAGCACAACATCTCCTTGGGAAAAATTATTACTTCATAATTCAGGAGTACGGGATCTTTTATCCAAGTCCTTATAATGAGTGAGGTTGTGTGAGATATCCAACATACCACTTTGAACTTACTACTCTTCCAGTTTGGGCAGCTTCCACTGTATTTTGAATTGTTTAGGCTGCAAGAGTTCAAAGTGAAGCCACACTGGTAGAGCCAGGTGATGTTATAAAGCAGTGACACCTTTTACAGCATAGGAAAAAGTAATATATATGGCTGTTTGCAAAACTATCACCCAAAGACCTACTCTTCATTGAAGGTATTCATGCCTTTGCAAACTGAACGTTACAAACATATGAAGGTAAAAGTGCAATTTGTGACTACAGCCCAAGAAAAAGAAAAGCCAAAGATAAATAAAAAAGATATAATTTTCCTTCTCCCTTGCTTCTGTATTGTAACAAGAAATGAGGGGGCAATAGCTTATAGCAAAGCCTTATCTCCTCTTTTGTCAAAAGTTTGAAAAAGACAAAATTTCAGATCTCCATTTTCTATTTCCAAATGCAAAAATGTATCTGCATGGTATAACCCCAACTTTGTGAGCTGAGTAAGAAGTTCCTTTAAATAAGGCAAGGTAAACAGATTTTTTTGTTGTCCATTCATTTATTCAGCTCTTATCCCTTGGGGCTAAACTATACCATCTCTCTTCTGTACACAGCTCTGCTTCTCATTGTAGCAATTTGCTTATCTTTAGGCACTGCATTAAGTTTACTGTTGGAAATCTGGAATTTTAGAACTCAGAAGATGCAATCAGTCATTATCCTTGATATCATCCACTAATCCAAATCATATGTCTCATCTGCTACCAGGCTAGTCTAATACCACTCTATCACACCCCATCTATGTTTTATGCCTGCTCTTACTGCAATCAAAAGAACTGTACCTGTGCTGAAGATAATGCCCTTTTTCTCATTAAGAAGAACGGAAACTAAGAAGTTAGTAGAGGATGCAGCTGCAGAGAATTAAATTAGGGAGAATAACTATTACGGAGTTTGTGCTCTCCCTCACTGTACATTGGAGCTTGTGGGTGAGGTTTGAAGCTTTGGGAAATATATGTGGAAGCGTCAAATGTCTGACACTTCCCTTTTGGAAGCAAGATACGAAGCACATTTGTCATATCCCATTATGAAAAGCACCTAATTCAACTGACTTGATAGAATGCAAATTATTTAAGTGGCCATGGTCTCCCTGGGGTGTAGAAATGGCTCTGCAGGGAGCTGATTATCAAAGCTTCTTGTACGCAATGCATCGTGCCCAGGAAAGCTCTGCTAAGGGGGGTTTTGCCTCCCTTTCGGGTGCTGTGTTGAGCTGACTTTTGAGTTAACATAAATTATTCATGTCCCTTTTATCAGTTGTTACCCTTACTTTGTCCTCTGCTTGATTTTGGTTCCAGCTGCCAAATTCCCTAGTGTCTTTCAAATATAAATGATAAAGTGATATGCGAGGCACATTTGTAGTTATTTGACTTTTGCTAACAACTTCATACATTTCAGCACTTTAATATTAACATATCCTAGGGTTAAATTACAGGAATTATGACAGTTGTTTTATGATCACAAAGAGTACTCTAAATTCTTCCTGCTCCATTGGAGTTCTGAAATTATTTCGACATTTTTAAATCCCAAGGGTTATTTCTAAGATACAATGGAATTGTTCAGTGGCTTCCTTCTGCCTTTTCTTTTGCTTTTCAGTTTGTAATAATATTCTTTACTAAGTAATGCCCATTAGCTACATGTATATCCTATTGTAAAACATCTAAAAGAGAGTATAATCTATTATTATCTATTATTATATCACGGCAAAAAATGTTTGGGATTTCCTTTGCAAAATGCCTTAGAAAAACTGTGCGCTTAAGAATTTTTATCAACAGCTGACAGGCTTTGACCAAAAAACCCTCAAAACTTTCAACACCTTTTTAAAAAATATAGCATCATGCAAATTTGAACTACTTAAATGAATTTATGAGGCACAAAATCTAAGCACAAAACAAGCATTTTCCAGGCAACTACAGAGACCAGAATCCATTCCTCTTTAGACTTTCCCTGCCATAAAGGAATTCATTCAAGATTGACAAGGCTGTGACACCTGTACTACCTGAGGATCTCTCCGAACGACCTCACAAGTGAATCTTCGACCCATCTAGTTGTGTGTCAGCTGTAGTTAAATATACCACATTAACTGCTTCTTCTTCTAAAGATTTTAAATACCCAGAGAAAATACCCATGGTATCTATTCATCCCTGTGCTGCTTTCTAATCTCATTACAACTGCATTGTAATGTTGGAGTGGTTAATTGAGCGGTTATGGAGCACCAAGTACAGTACAGTGAATAGGAGATGAAGAGATGTGAGAGTCCGGGAATGCTACGAAAAAAAAAAAGTTCAAAAGAGGCACTCAGAGCTGCTGTGGTTAAGATTCATAAATCTTTCAAATTTAGGCTGACGCTTCAGTTCTGAGGAAAAGGTAACCTCAAAATTAGAGACTTCTCATCCTAAGTATTTCACCCCAGCGTCACATCTGCTTGAAAGAGTGCATCAGCCCAAAACATCTGCAGAAAAGGTGAGGGGGCAAGCACCAAGACACAGAAAAATCAGTTGTGCAGACCTTCATTCCCTAAGACGCTAAGCTCGAAATTGCGACATCCAGTAAAACTGAATTAGACAGCTTTCTGTATGCTGTTCTCACAGCTTGAGTGACAGGGTGGTGTTGGGAAAGCTCGACAAGGCCAAACAGCTGAGAAGCACAGATTTCAAAGCATAACGTGGCAACTGGAGGTGTCAGAAGAGAAGAACAGAAGCGAGAAGACAAGTGCCCAAGTCAGCAAAGCATGCTCAAGAGAGAAGACTTCAGAGAATTTAGCCATGGCTGATTTTGGGCAATGAAGGCAAACAGTGTGTGGGAACAAAGCTGGAGGTTGCTTCTTTTTGAGGGGCACCTGACCCTTTCAGTTTGCATGTGCTTCAGCAGGCTGCACAGCACCAATGATCTCACCAGATCCCACTGGTTCTCCCGCTAGAGAACTGAATCTGTGGAGGAGCAGAAATGTGGGAGAAATAGCAACTAAGACCTGGGAACTAAAAAGGTCCTGGCATCAGACATGATGAACGGCTTCAGCAAAGCAAAGAAACAAAAGCAAAATGAAAATGAAAGCCTTCTCAGTAGAAGTAAATATGAGATTAAACAATCTTGTTTCTTTCTGCTGTCAGGCTGTTGTATACATTTTTCATATAAAACATTGACACTTCAGCAATAGCGAATTAATAACTAGTTTTCTTTGTTTATAGCTATCTCAGTCCAGTCTGGATATTAAAGAATAAACTACAATATTGAAATGGTTGCATCATTTATTACAACATCATAAAAATGCAATGCAATTCTCTTCTGTGCAGTCAGTCAAATGCAGACAGGTAGGTGTTCAACAGCTACTTGAAATGAGAATACACGACCACGGGCAGCACTGCTTAAGTAAATGAAACGGTCAAAAGTCACGTACCAGTGCCTGTTTCTGAAACAGTCCGGCTTCTTGTCAAGCACTTACTCTTCTGCATTTGCTGGGGCTTATAGAATTGCCTGAGCAGTCACACTTTCTTTCAAGGTGATCATGCTGGGACTCAGGAATTAGGGGTTCCTTCACCTTGGCCTCCCAGCAAGCTTGATGTTAGAGACATGCTCCTAACAGGACCCTCACAATTTTATTTTTATTTTTAAAATGAAAATTTCAGAGTGAGGTTTAGGAAAACTATGCACTTGTATGCTCTTCGATCCTACAGAGATTTAGACCTTGGTATGTCTGCTGATCAGGAGATGCAGGATCTGCCCCACACATTAAGGTATGACGAAGCTTGGCCAATGCGCAAAAAGGAATATGAGATTTGTGTCTCCACAAGGCACGTGCACAAAAGGTGACACAGCTCTATAGCCTATAGAGAGCATGTAACTCTGTAAGGCACAAGTACTCAACAGGGAGAAGGATGCGGTGGTTCTGACATTTGCTCCTTAGTATGTTCATGCAACCGCTTCTGAAATAATTAGGTAAAAATTGTTCTGAGAGCAAAGGCTCAAGGATTTAGCTCTAAATCCTTAGTTACAGCCTGTTCATCCATCTTTTTTCTGCCCCAGGTAAGTAAACCTCTCACTGCTTTCTAAAGGGTGGCCAGCTGTAACAGGCCAATAGAAGTACCCACTTTAAGAAAAAAAAAAAAATCAATAAACTTCTCCACCCCCTCAAATCAAACAAATCCATAAATAAAAATAAAAAACAAAAGCATGCAATCAATCCTTACACTAGGTGCGAAATTCCAGCCCTCAAGACCGGATCTGAAAATACTCAAAAGGACAAACAAATCCTTGTAGCCATAGTTTTTCTTATAATATATTGCTGAAAATACTGCCTTTGCCAGAAACTCAAGGAATGAAAGCTAAGTGGAAAAAATGTCTCCTGAGCACATGTCAAAGTGTTTCTATCTGAACAGATGTCCTCCTTCTTCTATTATAAAGCAAACACACTCTTGCATGACTCAATTAATACACAAACATGATAAACCTACTGGAAACAAAATAATTGTGTTTTCCCTTTCTTATATTATTATATGTGCCAGATAGACGATCATTTTGAATGCAATGCTTTATTAATCAAAGATGAGGTGGTTGCCTTTCTCAAAGTCATTAAAATTTAATGTTTGCAGCTGCTGATCACCTAGCACTGTATCTTTGATGTTTTGCATTTTTCCATATATTTGACAATTCATTAGCTGCTTGCTTATGCTATTTCCCCAAGAAAGTTACACACTCAGTTTTAAAGTAATACAGAGATGTAAGTGTATACCTGTACAGTTTCTTGCCTATGAGTGATCTTGCTTTGATGGGTATATTAAATTAAGACATTTTGTACATCAACAGAGCTGTGTACACTGGAATTCCTCATATCACAGATACACTCTTAGCACTCTGGTAAACATTACCTGCATGATATAGTATGTACTTCAAACTTAACATGATACAGATAGAAGAAGTGGTCACTAACATCCTCTTCTCAACCGATTGAACAACTCCAAAACATTCAAAGTTGTTACCAAGGCTACAAACCAGAAGTTTTCCTAATGGAGAAATACTCCAATTTCTTTCACAAAATGAGGTATATTCAAAGAGCAGGTTTTAAAAGCATCTCAGGAATTGAAGTACAAGTGCTCCAGTACCAAATACAGCTCTTAACTGCAGTATTGTACAATTCTACCCATACACTCTTCAGTGAAAACTCCTATCACTTCTGTATCAGATATATCCTAAAACTTTCCAGCAAAACTAACCTGACCGAAACTAATTTTTTGCCTTTTATTACTTATTCTAAATTGATGAGGGAAAGAAAGGGAACAAGCTTTTGTAGAGCTGCCACATCGAAATAACGATTGCTGAAATCCCATTCTACAAGCAAAGGTGATTAGAATGTATGAAACAAATATTTTGAACCTGCCTCTCCTGCCAGATCATCAGTAGCATGGTATTAGCACAGATTGATTGTGTAACACCTGCAGTATCAAAAGAAATAAGAGCTTCAATTACCTCCACAACACAAGCAGGCAGAGCTACTTTCACACATGCTCAAGAGGCATATGTATTTCAACATAGCTGCTGTGCAAAGGAGTGCAGCAATTTAAATTCTGCCAAATGCTCATTTTTTTAAAAACAGTTAATGATTTTCCAACACTGTTGAAGGCATCCTTACCCCTCTGTGACATATTTATGGAGCAACTGTATCTTGTTTTGTCTATACCGATATTCAAAGCTGCACATACAGGTGTGTTCTGTAGTTACAGACAGTATAGAAGACCAGAAATGTCTCATACGCTGTGGTTAAAAAGTAATCTTTCCACATCAACTTTGAACAAATAGAGCTTTCAGAGGACCATGCTGATGCAGAAACCCAGCTCTGAAAGCAAGACATAGTCATTCTTTTCCCATCTGTGTGGTCCCACAAAGTCTACCTTCCAGATTTTTTTCTTCTAAAAAAGAACACAAATTCTTCTCCAAAATTACACTACCTCGCTTAGTCTGTGCCTTAAAGCTTGACCACTTGTACATGAATGAATAGAGCAGGTTTTGCTCAGAGTTAGAGCATCCTCTAGAATGACAAGTTAACTCAGACCTCTAAGAAGAATTATTTTCCAAGAAAACCCCCTAAAACTGAAGCAACATTAAATTTACCAAGCACAACAAATGAGCCATGTGGGAAAGAACCAGTACGCTAGATAAAAGAATCAAACATTTACCAGATGATTGTCCTTGTTTTCTTCTTGTGCTCTTCAAGATATTTCACAAAATAACTATTATTACTTCTGAAAGTTTGCTGAAGGTAGAGTTAAAAGCCAGCTAGGGCTATTCTCAAATACTGTTCAAGAATAATCCTATTTACATCTAGTACTTGAATATGCATAGACCTTAAATTAATTTGCTGTCCATACAGTGGTGGGGGGGTGTTTCAGCCCCTGTGTTTTAGAGGGCTCATGTGCCTCTGAATCGCTTACCCAGGATACCGTGTCCCATGCAACATCAAGCGCCGCCTACTGGGCATTACGTAGAATCCGTACACAAGATCTTGCGTTCTGAGTGAATAACACGCCTGAATTAAGAATTTCTTCTGGAATCAAACATGATAATGCAGAATTGAAAGTAATCTCCTGGGCTCATGGCTTCAGTATGATGTTATCACAGACAATCTCACATCATTTTTATCCTTAGGGTATCACACTAAAAATTACAAGGAACATCCTTAAATGCTAAAACGTTTTCTGAATATTAAATTAATTAATTATTATTAAATTATTATTAAATTAAATTTTAATATAATTTAAATAGTTTCTGAGTTCACTATAAATGTATTGAGTTCACTATAAATGTATTTTTTTTAGAAAATCAATTTGTTAGTATCTGAGTGTTAAAGGCCAGGAATTCAAAAGCAATTTAAGCTCTTCAATAAAAGTTCCCCTATTAAATATTGAAAATATTGAAAAATGCTTCCAAAGTATAAAATTACAGACCTTGGTAATTAGGAAGTAACACCCTCTCTTTCCAAATTATCCTACTTCCCTTGTTCAGACTGTGTAATTTATTATGGAGTGAATGAGTAATTCATAGGTACTGTGAGACCTCGGCCAATGCCGCACAAAATCAGCTGTGAACAACACACTGTTTGATCTTTAAGCCACTTTACTGTAGTTGCGTTCAATATCCCAGCATCTATGTTCTACTGGCGGCCACTTTCTTCTCAAACCTGAAATCACCAATATTTGCACAAGAACCTGCCTCCACACTTACCCAGCAAAACAAGAACATCTAACATATGCTAAAATCTATGAATGTAATCACATGCTCTGAACTTTCAGAAGGAATTACAGCTGTTTTGTCAATTGTCTTGAAGGCTCAAGAAGAATCATTATATCAGTGGCAATCAGTGAGATTACAGATGTTAATTTATAAGTTTTGTGCCTTTTTTTTTTATAATTGGATGGTAACAGACATTTTGCAAAAAATGCTTTCATTTCCAGAAAAATATTAAATACCTGAAAAAAAACCCTAACCCTCGTACTCTGGTTTCAGGAATTCACACTACCCTGAATTTAGCAGCTTAGGAGTAAACAGCCAACTCAGAGATGCTTAACATTCCCTGTACCTCAATTTTCCATGTAGTCCAGCAAAGAGACAGGGAAAAGGCAAAAATGTGTTAAACAATTTAACACATTAATCATAATGGCAGCAATACCATGAGTTCTGCTCCAAGTCAAGAGAAATCTCAAATACATTGCATTTCTGATTCCTGACTGCATGAAGTAGGTTAGACATTGATAGAGGCACAAAAAGCATATGGCTAAAGTAATACAGATCCATTTCAGACAGTGGTCTGAGACACTTAAGGTATATAAATCCAGTGTATATATCTATTGCTGTCTGTTTTTATTAATAAACATTTAACAGTGAATTTGGGACTAATTTTTCTCTTTTTCACACTCTAAACCCCAACAACAAAAAGCTGTAGCCATAGTAACTCTGATGCCACTATTGGAGGGAACTGCTTGCATCCACTCAAAAAAGAGTGGTTTTAAATTGAAACATCAGCACTGAAATAGCAAGGGTGGTGGCAAGGCATTTGCTACTGTGTCATAAAAGCAAACACATCCAATGACCAATTCAACTTCACTTGCCAATAAAATCGGCAGGATGTGATATTCTGTGCTGCCTTTTTTTTTCTTCTCTTTTTTCTTCACAGTTCAGGCGGTTATGTCAATGAGACCAAAAGGCAAAGGACATCACCTGTGACATCCTAGCCCCACTGACGTCAATGGTCCATCTCACAGTGATTTTGGTAGGGACAGGATTTGGTCCACAGTTTACATCTGTGGAGAGATTCTGATCAGGATAAAGTCAGAAGTACACTGAACAAAACCTCTACAACAGTCCAAGCTTCCTGCCCCTCCATCCTGAATGTATTCTGAATGTAGGAGAGGTGTTCATGCCACAGTTATAAACCCAAAGGTGAGAACATCCTAAATTCATTGTATCAGATTCGATAAAGAACCTTTCAAAATCACCCAGTAATAACAGCATGGGTGAAGATGAAAAGCAAAAGTTCTCTCCCTCCATGCAATCCCTTGTAATAGCAATATCTCTGCATTCAGCACATTAGCTAACTAAATTCATTTTCCCACTTCATCGCTGCAGTCTTTCCAGCACTATAACCCCAATTATATAGTGACAGTGGCATTAAGCATTTATTAGACATGACAACCTCTACCCTCCTTCAACATGACCACGTCCTACTGAGAAGATGCAGGAGAGAGTCCCCAGATAAATGAGTAAGCTACTATTATTCACAAAATTTCCCTCAACAGTCTTGTAACTGAAGTACTTTCTTAAACTGCAGAAAGATCCGAACTAGGAGCAACAGCTAACACTAACATCCTAGCAGTTCCAGTGGGGAAGGCAGCCTAAGCTGGCAAGAGGCCGAGGTGCAGAGTCATTTTCCAGCTTCCCCAGTGACACCAGTGATGTCACAAGAGTGGGTCTGGAAGATGATCCATGCCTGGCATACCCCAAACGGCCACAGTTTGAACCCTATTTGTCAGTATCGCTTTAAAGACAGAACTGCTTATGGCTCCCATGCAGATTTAGCCAGGCTTTTTAATCAGCAAACCCAGAATCAAATAGCAAAGACCAGGAACACCTGCAGTGAGGCCCAGCATGGTACTGGCTTTTCCCTGCCTTTATTAAAGGGTTCTTGAGAATATGCCCTGATTTCTTTTATAACAGTTCTTTTGCATATTCCCTGCTGGAGCAAGTGGTAGCTCTATAAATGCCTCAAAAAAGCATTTAATTTAAATTTAATAGGGAAGTAAAAAAATCTATGGGTTCTAAAAGAACACTTAGAGCAGTTTAACGAGTACATGGGATAAATCTGAGCAAGAAATATTCCAGCAAGACAACACAGTGCCTGGTTTAGAGTTCATTATCCTAAGAGATATACTTGCTTAGTTTACATTTGTGATCAAATTTGCAGTAGAAGTTGCAACCCAACTGAACCTCAACCCCCTGTTTTTTAATGTGAATTAGCAAACTCAAAAGCAGAAAACCACCAGTGCTTCATGAACTTATACTCACTGTGGGCATTTACTGAAAATTAGCCCCTAGAAGCTCATGCACTTGTAACAGTCAGGATACTGTGTACTGTGTCTCGCTTGCCAAATTCATTTACAGTAGTTGCCCCATTGAGGATGTGCTTTAATCATCAACCCAACCATGCAAAACCTACCAGTGTCTCTACATCTCCCTCTCCACCACTCTCTTTTTCTTTTCTTTTTTTTTTTTTTTAAAGCATTCTTCCTTTTTAATCCATCTGTAGTAACCATCACTCCATGTCAATTCCTGGCTTTTGTTCATGCTTTCAGCTCTTTTCAATCTTCATTTTTTGATCCTGGAGGCTACTTCTGGGCCTAGTCCTGCAACTGCCCTGGGTATAGGGCTACAGCAAAGCCGGCCCTCTTCTCTGCAACACAACTGAGCAAACAAGCGCAGTGACAAAGTTCTTTCTTATTTGTGCAGATAAAAAAAAACGTACCTCTGTCTAAACTGCACACAGAATCAAATACTCAAGGAAAGAGAATAGATGGAGCAGCAAGAAAAGATGATGTAGCAGTGTCAGACAAATCTCTTCATATTTAACTGGCAACACACTGGGTCTTAGGGCTGGCTGCTGTTATCCATTTAGTGCCAGTTGCTGCCATTTCTCCTGTGCGGATTGCATCCCATTTTGTACGTAGCTCCGCTGACTGCAACTCAGTGTGAGCAATAGTTGCGCTTTAAGCATCTAAAGGCCTCTTGTAGTGGAAGACTCCTCGGTGACTCTCCCAAGAGCCATCCCTGATCGCTTTGCTTCATTGGAGAAAGCATTTGAGATTGTGCTGTTTAAGGTGAGAGTCCTCAGTGGGGACAGGCTTGATTTTGCACTCCTGGTTTTATCTGATACGAAAGACATTTGTCTTGTGGCTCCTTCCACGAAGCACAGCCATGTGCTCCCACTGCAGTCGCCCAGCAGCATGCTCGCACTTCAGGGCTATGCAGGAGACGAGTGGCAGGGCTTGTTTTCTTTGTGCAATAGCTTGAAAAATCATGTTCAAGATTGACCACAAACATTTCTGTCAACAAGTTGTCTTTTTTCATATCCTTTCAAGCAAGGCACCAATGAGCCCCCTCTTAAGACTGCAATTGAAAGTTCTTTTATTAAATTGTGCTTGCCGATACAGCTAATAAATACATTAAAGGTCTTATTAGGGTTTTGAAATATGTATCGTTGCCATACGGTTGCTTTGTTATGAAGTTCAATTAGCAGTACCTACTTCAGAGAGATTGGGGAAGGTGCATTCATAATTAATTCATGTCCTGCATTTTAAGGTACTCAGAGGAAAGGCACCCTAAGTGCACAGCATTACTATTAATAGCACGTCTTTGCACTGGTTCATAAATATCTGCCCTGCTTCTTCTCGGTCTTTACTTTTCTCCCATTTTCAGCAAAATTATCATATTTTGGAAAAACAAATGCTAATTGGATGAAACCTCAGGAAAGAAAATGCTCAAATAACCTTGGAAAGTACAATTTTTTTTTATGATTGAGTATGTTTATTTCGGGCAGTAGTACATGTAAACTAGGAGAAAATGGGAATATAAAAATATATAGGATGGCTACCACATAATGGTTTCTTGCAGGAGGAACAACAATAAATATTTAATAAAAATGCAAATATATCGCCATCTGTGGAGCAACTTCTGCCATAATTTCACAGGGACGGACCAAGTGCAGCTGGGTTAACGCCTCGAACTTCCTTCAAGAGCTGGGCCTTCAGCGATTCATTCCCCTACACCTAGAAAAGATTGAGCTGAATCATTTATGTTTTGGAAATCCTCAGCAGTTCGCATTCATCACTCCGACACAGGAGATACAGTTACTGCATATTGTTCCATCCAGTGCTGCTTGACAAGCTCTCCTCACACGTAAAACGCAACAGCAGAATGGAGCTTGCTTTAGCTTGCTGAATTATCTCCTTGGCCCCATCTGGGAGTGAGCAGGGGACTGCGCCTGCAGCAAGCAGAGCCTGGTGCAGGGGGGGGCAGCATAAACAAGGACAGAAAATTGGGTAGCTGGCTTAGACTCTGGGCAGCAACTGGTAAAGAGCTGTGTCCAACAGCAGATGAAAGGACCTAAAGACTCTTTGTGGTATGTTGTTTTCTTTTCTTGTCTCTTGGGTGTCTTTCAAGACATACGATCCAAATGAATGAGTTCTTTGTAATAATTAAATACTGAAACCTATTTAACTGATCATATCATTGAGCACCTAACAGGAAGCATAAATAATTTTACTATTTGCTTAGTATAACAAAACCTTTTTTTTTTTTTTTTTTTTTTTTTTTAAAAAAGACCTGTTGTTTAGATCAGTAGAGAAACTTCAGTTACAGAAATCTTGCATGGAGCACTGGTTATGATTTGTACTGGGCTTCTGGATGATGACCAGTCTTTCCTGGGCTGCAGGCATCACCTTTACTTTTAGAAATGAAGATTAATAGAATGTAATTTGGTAGCCAAAGCTAGAGCCATTAGCCTGTGGTCAGACCTGTTCACAAACAGAGATTTAAAATGAAAAGAATGACTTAAACACACCTGGCTGGGAGCACTGCTGGCTCCTTGTCAGCGCTCTGACTGTTCCACCGAGCCAGTGCTGTGAGGAACAAAGGAGTGCACGGTTCATCCACATGCACAAATCTACTACAGGGTGCACTCAGCATGTTACTTTGATTTCTCCCCAGGAACACCCGGTGAAAAAAGAAACCAGGGACAAAGTTAAAACTCAAAAAATATGTGGCACCACATCTCTGCCAAAGCACTGCAGTTCAGAGTACCATGTGGAAGCCCAACAGGTTTACATCCATCTACCAAAACTTCTTCAGTAATACTTGAAATAAGGTAGCCACAAAGCAAAATAAACTTTTACTGAGACCTGATGTTGCTTTCCCTGTTTATCCTCAGTTCCACTATCTGCCAGGGAAATAGGAAGTGCCCAAACTTGTAAAGGGGGTGATCTCACCAGACAAAGGTGCTTGACAGTGTCAGCGACACTGTGCCACTGCCAAAACTGGTGTCAGCTTGTGAGATTTCACAGGAGGCAGAGAACTTGCCCCAGTTTTCACCATTGAGAACGCAGCTTTCGTAGTACAATTTTTTTCCTCTGAGAAGTAAGACCAATGATGAAAGTATTTTTCTGTCTGTGCCTTGGAAAGAAAAGGTGACTTTTCTAACTGTCAGCTCTGCAAATTCCGTCTGACACCTGAAAGCAAAGCTGTGATATTTCTGGCTGTTATACAATTGATAGCAACAAAAACGCAGCATCTCAGACTGTGCTGGATAGCCACAAAGTCAAACTTAGGCCTGAGGAGACTGGTGTCCTTGGACATCCTCCACCAGAAGAGCATGCCTGGCCATCTGCAGAGGGAGAAGGGCTTTTCCAAGAAGGAATCAGGCTCTGTGTTGATCCTTGGTCTGTGTCTGCTGCTGGCAAAGCAGCCCTCTGCCAAAGGCAGTAGTCAGGTTCCTCATGGGCATTCCTGGGAAAATCACTGCTGTCTTACTCATGTTTGGGACTCAGTGATGAGTTTAATATATGCGATATTGCTTCATTCACCTTTCCATATTTTAAAGAATCCCTGCTCATTTTTTCTCCCAAGATGTCTTCTGGTGCAGGACCATGGCATGGCCCCATTTCTCTGTGCCCAAATGGCATGCTTTTCTCTTTCAGCACACTCCTGTTAAAGGCCAGAATAAAATCTCCCATCTGTTTATGAGGGCTGTGAGTAGCAGCAAAGGACCAAACCCCTACATCACAGGCAAAACACTTGGGCCCTTCTATAGCTTGTGGTATTCTTGTTTGCCCAACACAAAACGAGTTGGTGAAACTCGGGCTGCAAGGCAAAAATGACATCTTGCAACTTTTCTGCTTGTCTCCTACTTCTGTTGGAGCAGCCCTGGGGAATGGCTTGTCTTCTAATAAGCTGCAGGAAAACTGAGAATGATCCATCAGCCATAAATTTCTTCAGTGCAAAGGTACTTCAAGCTCACTATTTTCTTTCCTGGACATGTAGCCTAGACACAGTGGTGGGACAGCAGCCAGTAGAGCAATGCCAGGCACTCCTGCCAGTAGCAGTTTCTTTATACTTCTGAAATGGTGCAAAAAAATAATAGTGCCACCAGAGGTATATTTGCATTCAGCCTTCCCCTGTTAACATCCCTGCTTTGATAGCATGACAGTACATTTTAACGGTCTGTCACTAAATGCCTGCATTTTATTCTTTCTCTTGTTCACTGCTCAATACCTAATAATATTTTGTTTTGATTGACTTGAAATATAAATATTCTGTCTGCAGTGTGTTCTAAACACTTATACCTGTGAATAGTTTCCCACAAGGCCAAAGTTTTCTTTTGAGAAGGATTTGGTAACAAGTTGAGTGTGCTGGCTGATTCCCAACCAATTATTTATTCAGAGAAACTACTTCTGCTTGTGAACAGACTGCAAAGTCCTCAGGTCTGTTTCTTACTCAGAATTATTCATGGGTTTACTCAGTGACAGATAGTTGGTCTGCAAAAATGTGCATTTCACAATTTTTCACCCGAAGAAAGCTCAGTCACTCAGGGATCTGGGAACGTGACAATCAAAACAACAAGAAATACAACACTGTGTTGCACTTGGTATGCTGACATAATGCAATACACTGTCCTGTAAAAATACTTGAAGATGCTCAGATTCTAGGAAAAATGTTGTTTGATTTATTTTTTTTTTAATTAGCCTTTATCTGGATAGTAACTTGCCTCCAGAGGTTACAGGCTGGGGGGAAGCAGAGACAGGTATGTACTACAATGAGCAATGAACCTGTATGTAGTACAAGACACTACAGAGACAAGATTTATCAACCGTCTTGAGGGCCAAACAGTCCTCCATCAGCAACTTCAAACTAAGAGCAGAGACAGAACGAGGCAAGAAACACGATGCTCTGTTTTTTGGGGGTAAAAATATCAAATATCAGCAGAAAATTGGACCAGAATACACATTTGGGTGACAAAAATCTTGACTGGTGCTGATGAAAATTTTAGAATCAATAATATGGTTTCATCCTGAGCCACAGGGAATCAAGAACAGCTTCTGGGACTTCAAGATGGACATGAAGTAGAACAATTTCCAAAGAAATCATGATCTTAGGGGTTTTCTCATCCCAAAGAAGGTATGCTTAAGAGAAGTTAGCACCTGACATTAAAGAGCTCACATCCTATTTTGCAGTTAATCTAAACACACAGGGGCAGGATCCTGAATGCACATGCATCATTGTGCTTGCTGGGAAAACACACGAGGGTTTCAAACTAGCACATTAAGGCACAAAAAGTCAGAAGGTAAAGACAGGCAGAAGGGAAATTGTGGCTCTGTACTGAACTTTGGCATCTTTAGTGAGTGAGAGGAGAGTTGCATCAGCTTTACTTCTAAAGGTATCTACAGATGGAGATTTCCACTTAGCTAAGAAAAAGTAGCCTGTACAGGCTGTATTGCATTTTCTTGAGCCTGGTCTAAACTAAGTGTGGCTTTTGTTCAGGGAAAGCAGTTAAGACAAAATACTCAAAATATTGTAAGAAATAAGCAGAACTCTTCACTTACTAGAGGATGAGTTATCAACCATTCTAAACAGCCAATAACCAAATTACAATAGGTGCGGGTAACCAGCAAAGAACTGACCCAATGTATATTTTCATGTGTTTAAAAACAAATCATGTGTTAAAAGATCCATCCTATACGTGATGCACATAACCAAAGACCTGCATGGATACTTTATGCACCAGTAACATGAGCAGATCCTCCAAGTTAGCCATCATGAGCTAAAATCCCACAATGTGTTGGGATCTTCTCACCAATGCTCCTCAAGTTTGGGAGACAGAGTACTTAGTTTAATACATTTTTATTGATTAATAAGTTTATGCTGTAGTCTGATCCGTTTCAATGCTGATACACGCTGCCCTGAGTTTTTTGTTGTTGGTTCCTGTCCCCCGCCCCCCCCAAAAAAATCTGTACTTATTTGTTCTAAGAACTAGAGTCTTTAGATTTAGATAGTTAATCCCAAGACCCCAAAAGAGAAGATATCCGACGCATATTTTTGTCTGTGGAGGGTGAACTATTAAGGGCAAGACTGGATTTCTTCTCCCGAGGCAACTTCTGATTCAACACTTGATGCTTTCTTCAGACATGTCATCTTATTTACCAAACATGCATTACATTGTTATTTTCCTTGAAAAGATACAGCAAGGTCCCTATCCCAGTGAAGTCCACTGGAAATCTGTCATATACTCCATCAAGGCAATGATATTTCTCTTACTCAACATCATAAGGGGACTCAAGTAGTGACCATAAGCAATATCATCCTTGATATACCTCTTACACAAATTTATCCTGCAAATTTTTATTTCCCAGGAATAAACATTTTGGAGAGTTAGTTTTTATAAACTGTTATTTCACCAAGCTGTATATTTACACAGACATAATTTGCCAGTCCCTTTGTTCACTCGACAGCATCCAATTATCCCCTGAACTCCTTCACAGAACACTTAATTTCCCACTTTGGCAATTCCTACCGTGTTTCAACTAACCTTTCTGCTAAGACTCTCTCTCTGATCTGTTAATAGCTCTGGCCTTTAGGAGCTGCAGACCCACTGACAATTCCCACCAAGTCCTTTTACTACGGCACTAGCGCCTTCCTCCCCAGCTGTGCACTTGCGTCTTCCTCACCTGGTTTCCACTACACCCCCATCTCGTAACCTAAGAATTTGTATTCTTCTTTTTGGCTAATATTTTGTCACACAGGCAAGATCTGATTGAGTCATATTTATTGCTGCCTGGTGCACTCTGTAAACCTTTGCATTTTCCTTCCTACAAATTATACGCTAAAGTAATATATACCCTGTAACCATGCATTAACATTCAGTCTATTTTTATTTTGCATAGTGCTAGCACTGACTTGGAATCGCTCTTGCTTCAGCACCAGGGGAGAAGTGAGAAAGAGAATGATTTTGCAATTAGTGATGCCCAACTATGCTCCTCCAGAAGATGACTTCAGCTGCTGCAGAATAAGGCCAATGCTGAATGTTTTAAAAACCTCCCTAAATTTTCTTCAGTATCCTTAAGACAACTGTAATTAGATTCAGAAGATTTCCAAACATCTTAATTGTGTAAGCCCTGAGAAAACAAAAAACATTTCAGATAGTGACCATTATTTTGAGAAAAAATAAAATAAAAAGAACTACCTGGATTAGGACAGGAGAGATTTCATTTAATTGAGGCACAAAGAGGGTTTGAAATTGTCCTTAATAAACAGCTTCATCTTTAAGTACTAATCCACTTTTTAAAATACACCCCGAGTGTTTTCAGTCTCTTTTAAAAGTACCTATCTCTGGCCTTCCTAGTAGGTAGCACTTCTTTCAAACTGGCTTTGATGGAAGTAATGTAAAGCAGCGGTCTATATGTTAAATGCGAGGCTACCCTCTAGCGGTGACAGTGCTGGATCTTCTCCATGAGACAACCCGTCCATTAGAAAAGGACGCAGCAGGGCTGTTCCCTGTACATTAAATGCCATCCCAAATGCAGGCATTTGCTCTCTATGCAACGTTTGCATTTTATTCTTGCACCTTTTTAATTTAATTTCTTTGTTCCTTGCTTCTTCTTGACCTCCTGTGCGATTCCTTTTTCACTTCACAACACCCATCCAGAAATTCAAACTTTAACTTTCCCTAAACGTGACAGGGGAGTCATTTGAAAGCATCAAGATGTTTAGAAAGTGCCTTCATAGCCAAATTGATTTTCAAATCTGATGCCAATTTTACCAAAAGATCTGCATTTTGATTTTTACCAGTACAGATTAACTAATTAATTAGCAGGAGGAACAAACACAAATCTGGCACACCAAGCAATTGCTCCTCTCTAGCTGTGATTGCATACAAAAAAAGCCTAACATCCCTTCCCACTACTGCTTTTACAAATCTCAACACCGACAAAAACTAAGTAATGAGAAAACAGACCCAACGAGCCAGCAGAATACGGAGCCTCACCATTGAGAAAATGAGAGCTCAGCAGCAACTGAGGATCTTCACACATAGGGTATGGTGGCTTCTGTGGAGCCAACACTGCTCAGTACCAAAATGCACACTCTGCAGCTTTCAGTCCTTTCCTCGAGTTAGGCTATAGGTCAGCAATGCAACACTGGGGGCTCATAACGCAGGGAAAATGCAATGCTCAAACTCCTTATCAGCATTTAAAAAAAAAGCCTAAGCTTTCCTGAAAATAATTTCACACAGCAGGTGGCAGTAGGCTGTTCCACTCATTAATTTTAGTTGATTATTAAATTATTATTTTTAATATAATTAATTAAGCCCCAGTAGCATGGGTTTGGTTCTGTTCTCAAATGATTTATGTTGTGAAAATCTTGCAATCATTTTCATGAAGATTGATGCCTCTCTTTTTGTGTATATGTATAGCAATATAAAAGGACTGTCAGCTGCTATTTTT
This sequence comes from Vanellus vanellus, assembly GCF_965231255.1. Lineage (NCBI taxonomy): Eukaryota > Metazoa > Chordata > Aves > Charadriiformes > Charadriidae > Vanellus > Vanellus vanellus. Next base: position 3,718,283 of record NC_138907.1, read on the forward strand.
GTGTTCTGCCATCCTGTGGATTTGTTGGCGTTTAATCAAAAGGAGAAGATTTCATTTTAAACATTGCTACAGAATAGCAAGAGGTGGTACATGGTAATCACATACAAGACTGAACAGAGCGAAAGGAGGGAGAAACCCATTTCTGTAAACTTGTTCTACTTTCTCCTTGCAGTGAGAGCTAAAGGAAAATTTGACATGGTTTCTTTTGGACAATAGGGATGTGAAATACTGCACACAAATCAAGATGGAATTTGCTAGTCAACATTGGTGTGCTTCCAGGTAAGGGTAGCATGGTACAGAAAGGAAAATGAAAACATTAGAGGACTTGGAAGAGTGAGAAGGACATTACTGAGGGTAACCCTCAAAGGCAACACAAGAGATCAAGTTCAGGCTGCCCACACACCCTCTAGCAAACATGTTAAACCACATCACCTGGACATTTTTGTTTTGTGAAGTTGGTCTGAAAATGTCCTGGAAACCATGAAAGTTTGGGAAATTCTACATCCTGCCAGTTTTCTCCTAGCAATTTAATGCTCTTGCTGCCAATCCAGGCTGTCAACAGACAATGTATTTGTTTTAACCTAAAGCTAGTTTTCAAACTACTGAATGACTTCAGTGAAGTTTCATTTTTCTTACTCAAGAAAGAAAATACAAAGATGATTACAGCAGGCACAGGAATTGACGGATGCCAGCCATTGTCCGATAAAAGCTCTGTAATGTGGGACCAAGACTATGAAGAAACAAGTTTGAATAACATGTTTAGGTGTCAGCCTCCAGCAAATTGCCAAGTCCCATAGAAAGGGGGATTCCTATGACTTCTGACAGTTTGGGGAAAACAAATTTCAGAAGCTGCCTGCTATCTGGGATACAAGAATAGTTTGCCAGTGGAAAAATCAGGTATTAATGACATTAGTGGTTTAGCCTGATTTAAGTCTTCCATCTCTACTAAGGAAGCATCTGCTGATAGTGCAAGTGTAACTTATTTTATTGATCCATGTCTCAGTTGTGGAACAGCCTGATCTTCACAGCCCTTTCTTGGGCTTGGAGGCTGTTTCAGAGGCAATGGCTCCAGCCCTGCGCTTTTGCTCCCCGAGAATGCTGCCAGCATGCCCAAGGCTGACACAAGTGGAGAACCGCCCAACTGTGCTGATTCATGCTGGCTTTCTAATCTCTGCAAATTTTCATCTACGACTTAAGCCTTATTGGCACTGTGATGTCCCCTTTGCCAGCATGGCTAACTCACTCAATCTACATGCTCAGACTTCCTTTCTGATTATTTCCAGGTTCTCTAGCTTCTCTGGGATTATTTTCAGTTGATATAATTGTTAGTATTACATGTTAGTCCTGAAAGTATATTGTTCTTTATAGTTTTCTCAGTGCTGCACAGATGTCCTTAAAATGCAGGGTATTTAGAAGAGAAGAAACACGGTCTGAACGCATATATTCTTCTATTTCAGGGCTCTTCTAGAAAATCTCCTTACTGCTAGCCTCTCATAACCACGTGCAGTGAGTAAAATGGAGAATACTTTTCTAATATAACAGCAATAAATATTTTAGTGGTAACTCCTTATTGTAGGTCTTTATTATGTTTAAAAAAAATGAAGTTACCTCTGTCATATCAGTTTTTAGGTAAAGTCCATGAGTAAATGCTTTTGATAGCCAGGTTTTACAGCGCAAGCCAAGAAAATGTTATACATAAACAGAGATAGGGAAATTATTTATTACTGTCACTGGAAAATGTTACATAAACCTTTCTGCATTCTTCGTACCATCTAAGAACAAGCGCAATTCTCCTTTGCCTCATACCAAGTGATCTCATATGGTAGACATGCTGAATTATGAGCCTAAGGAGACATCAATCACTGTGGAATTCCAGAAGCCACTAGCTTAAAGGTGAGTAAAATGTTAAAAAAAGGGGGGAGGGGGTGGAGAAAGAAAGAACAAGTGACAAATGTGATGTTATGTAATTAACATCCAAATTGTTAATACATATCTTGTTATAGCTCAACATCAGCAAGACTGACAAAACCATCCTATTTAAAAAAAAAAAGTTCATACTTCACAATTCTCATTCATTAATGCTAAGTAGCTTGAAACAGTTCCCAGTACCCAGCACAGCGTTGTTGGCAAAGCAGCTTCCAATCCTGTGAAAATGTTCTATTTCTGTAATGCAGCTTAATCAGTATTAATACACTTCCAATTCACTGAAAGGCAGTAATCACCATAAAGACACTTGGTATTTATATAGGAGCGACGTGTGTAATTCCATCAGAAATGCACTGCACTTCAGTATTCAGCATAACATGGCTAAAGGCTTTGAAAAATTTGTCCCATTACATACGAATGTCTGCCTTCCAGACCTTTCTAACTGATCTACACGTATCTGGTTTGAGTTTAAGGCAAAGCCTAGGGAAATATTACTTTTATTATTAAATGAGTTAAAGGTCATTTTTTTCAGTATAATATCATCCACCAATATAGTTATTTCTCTCTTTTTAAATGAAATGTTGAATTTAATTAGGGAAATTCTCAGGGAAGATCCAATTTCTGACATCCAATGGCAGGCAGGCAGGCTCAAAGAAAATAGCTGCTCTTTAACAAAAATTAGGGCATTTTGCTTTATACTTTATTTTGCTCTAGCAATCTATGTTTGGTCAAAAATGCAAGTAGAGATGTATCCAGGCAATGAATCGAGGCACAAACTAAACTTGGGTAAAAAACAGAGAGTAGGATTGAATACCTTCTTGTCTCAATACAGTTCCTCAAAGAGCTCCTTCTATGAGCTAAACATTTTCTTTGGCTTTGCTAAACCCAGTGACCTGTGCTCATTTGAAAGCTGCTAAAGTTTTCAGTGAAAAATCTATTGAGCTTCAGCCTTAAACAAGGCCTTCTTTAGTCACTCATGAAAAATGTGGACAACATTTATTCCTGACAAACAACGTAATTATGGTTTAATTTTACCTAGGGAAAGAATGTCTCTACAGGAAGAGCAAAATTTACAACTAATCTTCATTAAAACTCTTCACTGAGAAACACAGAAGAAAACTTGCATCCAAACCTATAATTGGTTACCGCCACCTCCCTCCCCCCCGCTTCCACACTTTCAATCTTTCAGTAATAGTAAAGTTACCCTAATTTTCATGTTGTACTCTATTCTCAGTTGTGTGGATAGCATAGCCAAACTCATAGCTTCCACCAAGGCAGCAGCAGCACCCAGAAAAGTGAAAGGAGAATTCTGCACTGTGCCAGGATGATCCACGTGATATACAGGTTGTCACCCGAGGCCAAGCAGAGCAGGGGCCCTGTGAACTAAACCGCACAGGGAAAAATAAGGAAGCCTCCTAAATACTGTCGCTATTTAGCAGTTAGCACCTTGCTTGGGACTGGGCAGAGATGTCTTCTCTTCCACACTATTACAGCTAGGTCTGTCAAAGCCTTCCTCCCTGCTCAGTTGTGGGTTTTTCTTCTTTTCTTTTTTGAAACCAAGCATTTCTTTCAAAACATAGCTACCAGCACCTCCATTTTATGTGACACATGATAAGATTACAATGAAGCTAACATGACAACATGAAAGATTTTGCAACGCCCTACCTAGTTTAAGAGGTTTCAGCTTTATTTTTTCACCTCTAAGGAAGATGCCTGAATGGCATCTGCATGAAGAAAGGGGGGAGAGGAGACTCAGAGCTGAGAAATCCACTCCACCCTCTACAAACAGAAACAAAACAAACCATCCTTAATATGTATGAAGAGCAGAACATATGCGTGCAAAACTCACTAACCTAGTGATTAGGACATTCTCCTAGGAGAATTTATGTGTCTTTTATAGAAAGCCATCACTGGATAAAATAAACTAGTCCTTGGAGATAGCACTGAAAAGTCAATGTTTCCTGCCAGATGGTACAGTACACACATGGGGCCTGTGGGAGCTACCCCAGCTTTCAGCAGCCACTCAGTGCCCCAAGGAAACCCAAAATACCATAAAAGAGCACACAAGCACAGCAGGTACTTTTTTGTTGGACAGCACTTGACCTGATCATGAAATGGCCCCCATCTCCATTACAGATACTTCTTGATGCAAAAACAAAAGTCCAGATTGTTACATGTACCTCACAACCATCAGAAAGATGAAGATAAGGAACTGATTTTGTTTTTATTTTTATAGGCTAGCACAAAATAAAGTGAGGAGCCTGATAAATGCAAAGACCATGGTGCCATGGTTACCAGTGTCATTAGATTCCTGACTGAGCAAACTAGCTGCAAAAATGATTTCTGTATAAACAGAATTACTCAATTATGTTAGCTATGTGTCTATGAAATGTGATGCAATCGGATTTCACAGATGCAGGATATGGTTTGTGTTTGCTCTGTCTGCTTGTAGACTCTTCAGTAAATACTCTTGCTCTCCTCAGCAGTCATACTGCTTTCATACTGTCTTCGCTATTACACCAGCTTTGCACTGTCAAGAAATGGATTGACAAGGAGCTGGCTGCAATTGTGACTTTGTTCTCAAGTCCTCTCCCATATTGTTCCAGGCAAAATAAAATGTGCCAAAAAAATTAACTTTTGCCCCTCTAAAGAAAAATATACATTTACCTTGCATGACATAAACAAAGCACCGGGATTCTGGAAACCTGAGTGTCATTCCCGTCTCTGATATTAGAAACGTAGCATGATACTGGTTGCAGTTTATCTGGTCTAACTGTGGGCCAAAAGTAATGCTACCTTCAAAGTTAGAGCAGATTACTGAAGGCTGGTCCAACTGATTTCTGAATACATCCAAGGATGGAGATTTCACAGCTGCTCTGGGCCCCTGTTCAGTGTTTTACCAAGCTCTCTGACGTGTTTTTCCATTGGCTAGGATTGTAAGATGAAGCAAGCCTCATCATCTTGCTTTGCCTCTATTTTCACAAGTGTAAAGCGGGAATAATACTATAATCATCTTTCTTAAAGTGGTCAAAGATCTGCTGATGAGAAGCATGGTGATAGCCAGTTATTCATTTCTACTTACAAGATTTGAACTTAAGCCTGAAACAGCAACAATTTAAAATGTAAGCATGCAAAAGCTAACAGTTTTTTTTTCTAGAAGCAGAAGGAAGACCAATTAAATCATATTCCCAGATCAGTGCTGCATGCAGCTGCTGCTTGCAGAGGTGAGATGTCAGTTTGGACGTTAGGGACTTTGCATCAGTGACATGATCCCAGAAATGACAATCCCAGAGATTGAACCATTCCAACCACTGGTGTAACAGTTGAGAGACAAAAACTACTGAGGATGTTTGATAACCCAGCAACAAAGGAAATCCTCTAGGACTCCAAGGAAGAGGCAAGATCCTGCTGTGAGTCCTGCACTTATTCTTGTCTGGGATGCATAATGACATGAAGTGAGACTGAAAACTACTTACAGTTACTTGAACATTAAACAGCACCATAGATTTAAGGCATGGATATAAGAGACCAGCATAGCTTCCAACATTAGGACAAAGCACTGAGGCCTGATGCCAGCTCTCAGCAGAGATTTCTACAGGACAAGAGGACAACCTGTGCCCTTGGAAAATACTGTCTGGAACAGGAAGCATTCATCTACTGCGTGCTTGTGTTAAAACTAGACAACACACACATCTGGGAATATCTGAGGGTCCATTTCCTTGATGTCCATAGGAAATGTGGGGTACAAAATCACCTTGGGGATAGGAGAAGGTGTATTTGGCAGGTTTATTTAGCTTGTATCACAAGCAAAATGATTATATATCACACCCAAACAGTAGCACTGCTGCACGCGTTTATCGACGGTTGCTGTTACCTAGCACTGCAGTGACATGGATTTTATATTCATAAAATAAATTACTAAATTGGTCTTAATCCCTTCTTCATGCCAACATGTCATCACAAATTAAAGGAGGTAAACCCATGAGCAGCTTGCCACCAGCATAGTCAAGTGGACAATTTCTCCCAGTCTCTGAGATGACAAAAATAGCATTTAAATATGGAGTAAACCCCCAGATCTTTCAATATAATTACAAGAGTTTTTTCTTCTGAGTTTCTGCCTTCAGAAAGCAATCCTTGATGGTCTCAGACTAATCCAAATGGTGTCTAGTCCAAATATAGCCAGCAGTATTGCTTGGTAGGTTTTTATAAATAGTACTCTTTCATATCTCACTTCACATCTCTTTATGATCCTTATCCCTTAAAAGCCTTTGATCGATGCTATGAAAGAAAACCTCTGGAATCCCCATCTTTTTCTGTGCTACTTTCAGCCACTTCGCTGTCACATAGCTGCTGTGGACAACACTTTCTCAAGCTTCAGATGCTGGTCACAAATTCTGGAAACAGACAGGTCATGGTATACCTCCTTCTGCCACCAACACACAGAATTTACAAATACTTCACTGGTCCCTTGGTACATATAAACACAACTTCTGCTTATTCCTTCCTTGCCCCATAGTCATAGCAAACAACCTCTGCATTCCCCTTGTCCTGGGACAGCTGGGCACTGTGAATTTTTTGAGAAAACAATGTTTGTTATGTTTTTGACATTTTCTTTTGGTCTTTTCATCACTGAGCTAAATGTGGTGGTGTAAGAAAGAGGGTACGTTAGACAATTCATGAGTAACAGAGGCTGCCGGATGTGGGTAGGCTTCTCCCTACTCATCTCAGTCTTTGATAGGAATTCTAAGGAAGGTATCAAGGAGAAGGCATAAATTTGGAGTCCAATATTCTTCCAGCAAGTTATATCTATTTAAACTCAATTTAATGTCTGTGGAGTGGATGTCAGGGAAGCATCAGAGAGTGTAATAGGGCTTATGGGAATGCAGGTGGTCTGACTTGCATGATCTCACCACTGCCAAACCAAGAAATTATACAGGGGCACTTAGATCTTAACCGAAAATGGTTCCCAGCCCATTTGCAATACTGAGGTGAGACTTTGAAACTGAAAGAGACAATTACTACCTTCATCCTTTGATCATTCTTTTATAAGCCATTCCCACTGCCTCAAAGAGTAAATTCAGGAAAAGGGGATTAGAAAGAAAGAGAGCAAAATAATAAAGGATGAAAAAAGACAAAACATGAAAAGGATAACAATGGCACAAATACTCTAATTTCACCTCCCAGCAATGCCTTTTGCTTTTAATCCTTCACTGGCTGCGAAAGGACTATATGGATCTACAAAAGTGATCATTATATACAATTTGTGACTACACTAAATAAATTTAGAAAACCAACGAGAAGTTTCTACCAAAGTGATATTGAATGTTCAAATGAATGAAGAAAACTCAAAGTCCTATTGTGTCTACTTCATTATCTGGTTTTCCATCTGAAAGGAAAAAAGCTGCAATTAATCCCTTATTTTTCTTTTCCATTCTGTATCTACCAATAGCAACCCTAATAGCAGGGCTGATGACAGTAACAGCTTAATTTTATTGCTATACGCATCCCCTCTGCTATGAAAGTGTTTCTACCTGCTAAAACTGCAAGTGCCTTAGTGAATGCAATGCTTACTCCAACAGATGATACCCCAAAAGCTACAAGTCCTGATAATGTTTGAGGCTCTTCTTGCAGAATACTAAGAGCTGAAAGACAGCCCTGTCTGGGTGGCGTGTTCCCTCTGCTTTCAGACAGATTTTACCTGGATATAAGACAGGACTACAAGATTAGCATCTTACAGTATGATAAGATCTCACGTTGCTACCTAGGAAAAATTCTGACCTGGAAAGTTACATCTGGAACGTATTTACAGATGATGCTCACTGGCTCAAAATCTATGGATCTATGGTAACGTGCTGAAAATGTGCAAAAAGACAGTTATGTTGTCAGCAGCACTGTAAGATAATGATGGAAGAAGTGTCCAGAAGACATCCACCACATTATGCTGCCCTTTTTTTTTTTTTTTTTTTTTTTAAATGAAGTGTTTGCTCTGCCCTGCATTGTTTATCTTTCCTTTCAGAAATTCTTTCCTTTGCTGCTTCCCCCAGTCCCAGCAAAGGTGTGCTTAGATTTACTGGTTAGGATACCTGCGCAATAGCTGTCTCTCTCACAACCACAGAGACGTCCTCATCATTTGGGCTAAATCTTACAGAATACAAGGTTGACCTGAGTATGAAACTGTGTAGGCTTCAGTATGGGTAACAGACACAGGGGAGGGAATCCCTTCCAGGTTCCTAGTTGATGTTACTAACAACCAAAATACATGACAACAGCAGGCAGTAAAAGCATCTTCTCCTTCCTGGAGTAGAGCACAGACAGGAGGGTCTGGAGCATGAGGAGGGCATGCACCCACCCTGCAACTCCAAAAATCTTAGTGCTGAGTTTTCAGTAGGTGTCCTTGGTAACCCCCACAATGGATTTCTGAAGCAAACCGTAATGCAGAAAGCTGACAAGCACTTGGCATCTTCCTGGCAAGTCAGAAACATGCAAGGAAAGAACTTACTAAGGATGCCAAAAAGGATGTCTCCGTTGAAAAATTCTCCTCTGTTGCAGGCGGCAGCCCATCACCAGGATTAGCTCCCTGACCACAATGACTTTCTTCTCCCAAACAAGACAAACATGTCATCTCGTTTTAGCGTGCATGTTCTGATTTTATTGAGCCAAGTACCTATTAACATGGACGCATATAAAGATGTGCATATGGAAATGTATTTAGAAAAGTATGCACTGTTTTACCTTCCGAAAGATAAAACAGAATATGTGTGTGTACAAATTCATTTCTCTGTTTACATCCTTCTTCTTTTATATCTACCCATCTAGATAGAGGGAAAGCTACATCTATTGCTTTATCTTTCATTCAGTATGTGAAGCAGTTCATGCATTTTTCTAAATATGTTTTATTTAAAATAAATATAGCCTATACTAGTACCAGTGTCTTGGAAAACAGCCATTTTAGCAACCGACTTTAAGATACTGTCCTTTTCTAATGATAAGATCTGCAATAACAGGATTTAATCTGTCTGTGCTCAAGATAATCTCTTGGCAGAACATCAGGAGGTAGGTATAAGAAACCACACTATAAATCTAGCTGAGATGTCAAGACATTTTAAATAGTGAATTTTCAGTGAGTACAAGTAAATCTACTCTATCAAAGCAGCAATTGTGTCATCTCTTTTCACCTCTGCTTATTTTGGGTATTTCTAATGCCCTCACACAGTTGGACTTAAGTGCTAGACAATAATTATATACAGGAATGAGTCCAAAGAATATTTTCATGATCACTTCTAATGCACATATGCACGTATTTAGTTTTTACACTTTCTGCTGGTGTTTTGTCACTTTCTGCTGGTGTTTTTTTTTTGGTATCATCCCCCCCCCCCCCCCTTTTTCTCCTCTACTGCCTTTTTATGGTTGATAGATAGATTTTGGGGGACTTGACAGAATATGTTAAAGACAACCAAACCACAACTTTAGATAGTTACTTTGGGAATCTACAATGATTTCTTCTAGGTCATATTTTTTTTTCTGGAAATCAGAGACTTGTTCCCATCTCTACTAAGATTCAATGGAAGCTTCCCATTCCCCACCACACTTCACTCAAAGTAACTATAGTTGGAAAGCCCTGCTAGCTGCATACATTATTGCAACATACCAAAAAGAAAACCAACAAACCAAACCCAACCCACACACCCAGTGCCTTTGAAATTACTACTGCTTTTCCCCAGTTGCATAAAGTACCGTCTATAAACTGCACAATAAAAAAAGTGGCAACTTAAATACTCTTAATATAGTTCAAGAAAGAAAAAAAAAAAGAAACACCCCCAAAAAACCCAGATGTTGTGAGACAACAGAGAATTAGAAATAAAAGCAGCCAACTAGGTGTTGGTTTGAAGGCATTGCAGAGACATCAAAACATTGCACAGCATAGAGTTATCACAGCAGGGCACAGGCACCAGCAAAAGAGGAGGCATTAACTATCCTCGCTCCTAGCTTACCACAAAAACAAAACAGTAACTCCCAGTTGACCAACCCATGCCTAAATAGGAACACCTACATAAACTACAAACACACTTGTCATACCAGAACAAAGAATGAATGAGAGAAGGAAACTTTTTTAGGCTTATAAAAATCAAGAGTTTGAAACTAGACACTTATTTACACAGTGACTCCTTAGTTCAGAAGAACTTGGGTAAGTGGTGCTGCTTTTATTCCTCCTGTCTCATCTCCCTGAGAGCTCTCACATATCAGTATGGTTCATCACTACTCCTACCACTCAACAGACAGGATGGAGAAAGTTTCAGTAATGGAAAAATTAGGATTTCAATTTAACATTTCTCTGGGAAGTGTCTAATTTCCATTTAAAAGGACACCTTTTCTTTGGAGAAAGAGGGAGAATTTGTTTCTGTAGGACTTGCCGCATTTCTTTGTGGCAAGTGTTCATTATCCCACTTCACCACACATCTGACACTCTCTCCATGGTCTTTTCTCCAAAACTGCATCATGGTAGCTCATGAGGGAGGAAAACCATGCTGTGTTGTAGGGCTTGGTAACTAGAGACATTCAAACACTATCTCTGTTCTCAATTTCTTTTCTGTACAAAATGTCAAAATTCTCCACAAATAAAACACAGAAATAAACCACTAATTTTTGAAAACAAAGTCAAGATTTATTCCAATAAAATTCAGTCAGTGAGCAGAGATAACATAGCTGTGATGCTTCAGACACTTGAGCATTGAGCTCTGCCAACTCAATGCATCTCCTGACTAATGGGTGTAAGTTTGGTTATATCGATCTTGTCTACATTACCAAAATGTCAACAGCCTGTCCAAAGTCTCCCTTACAAAATGGTTTGGGTGAGAAGAAATGTCAGGGACATACACACCATCACAGATCTGCTAATGGAAACTTATCTGGGGCTAGCAGCCAGGAAGACCACTGGAAAGTCATTTGATGCAATGGGAATGTGCGGTTATGTTGATCTCTATAGTACATGGCATACAGAAGTGAAACGAACTAATAAAAAAAGCAAGTGTGGGTTGCATAAAGAGCATCCTGGTCAGGCCACCTCAACAGGATGACAGATCGGCTGAGGCCCTCTATAGACCGATAGGAGTGGCATTGCATTCACAGGCCCTGGTCCTCATGGGGGACTTCAGCAACCCCAATATCTGTCAGAGGGACAACACAGCAGGGCACGAGCAATCCAGGAAGCTCCTGGGATGCACTGAGGACAACTTCCTTCTCTAAGTGGTAGAGGAGCCAACAAGGAGAAGAGCTATGCTGGACCTTGTCCTTACCAACAAGGAGGGGCTAGTGGGGAACGTTAAACTCAAGGGTAGCCTCAGCTGCAGTGATCATGAAATGGTAAAGTTCAAGATCCTTAGGGCAGTGAGGAAGGTGCACAGAGGCCTACAGAGGGTGTAAGCAAGGACAGGTAGCCTGGGAGGAATAGAGAGAAACTGTCTGAGCATCCAGGGACCAGGTTAGGCAAGCTACAGGCCATATAGAATTAAATATAGCCAGGGACATCAAGGGCAACAAGAAAAACTTCTGTAAGTATGTCAGTGATAAAAGGAAGACTAGGGAAGATGTGGGACCCCACCTGGAGTACTGCATCCAGTTTTGGAGTCCTCAGCACAAGAAGGACATGGACCTGTTGGAGAGAGTCCAGAGGAGGGCGACAAAGATAAGAGGGCTGGAGCACCTCTCCTATGAAGACCGGCTGAGCGAATTGGGGTTGTTCAGCCTAAAGAAGAGAAGGCTCCAGGCAGACCTTGTTGCAGCCTTCTAGCATCTGAAGGGGGTCTACAAGAAAGCTGGAGAGGGATGTTTTACAAGGCCATGTAGCAATAGTACAAGGGGTAACAGCTTCAAACTGGATGAGAGTAGATTTACATTAGAGATCAGGAAGAAATTTTTTACTATGAGGGCAGTGAGGCACTGGCACAGATTGCCCAGGGAAGTTGTGGATGCCCCATCCCTGGAAGTGTTCAAGACCAGGCTGGACAGGGCTTTGAGCAACTTGGTTTAGTGAGAGGTGTCCCTGCCCATGGCAGGGGCACTGGAGGTAGATGATCTTTGAGGTCCCTTCCAACCTAAATCATTCTAAAACTCTATATATGTTTCAAATCAAAGCTGATCCTCACATGAAAATTTAGTCAGAAATTGACTCCAGCATTTTCTACGTCCAATATCCAAATGGGGTTACATACCCACAGCTTAACTGAAATAGAAGATATCTGAAAAAAAAAAACAGATTCATTCTTTGATCTGAACAGAAATAGAACCTGGGGGGAACAAAAGATTTCTCTTTAAATGTCAAAATATTTCTCAGCTGGTGAAGATTTACGATAGCAGCTTTAGATTTCATTTTGCATGCAGTTGTTCTGTAACACAGCCAGGACGCAGGTAAACACAGTCCATTTTCACAACCAGATTAGCTGCTGCATGTTTCAGATTAAGGCTTGATCGCAAAGCAAATCCATTGCAAGAGAATGGAAGAGAACACACGGGTAATCTGCCTGTTATTATTTTTATTATTATAAGGAAAATATTAAAGGAAAAATCATTGCAACTTTTAAATTTTCATTGCTGTGACTCAGGAGGAGCACCACTAAGTACACAACCACCTGTACCACTCACAGAGGAATTTTCAAAGCTGATTTTCAATTGAGATTTTCTCCAGCTTTAAATTGAGCTCTTCATGAAAAACAAAGATTAAAATTAATCAAAAATAGTCAGGATCCTCATGGAAAACCTAGTAAGAGTTTTTCTATGTTTAGATTTCTATTAGCTTTTTTCCCCAAAAAAATTTCTTTTCCATAACATTTTGGGCTTCTCAGTATATTTTCCTCTGAAGTTTTCACTGGGAACAAAAACCAAACTAACTACTTGATAATCTCTAAACCTCAAGATCATGTTTCCTTGCACATGCACAATAAGAAATATTGAATAAAGCCTATAAGAAACCTTTCATTGCTGGGTACTTTGCAGAATTGACTGAAATTCAGATCTGCTGCCCAATGGCAAATTTTGATAATTCAGTATCTATTTTCATTCCAAATCAAGATGAAAGACTGAATTATTCATAGATTCTGTAGAACAAAATGCACTTAGCAATTTTGCTGTAAAGAGAATTGACTTTTCAAAGTCATTTAAATGCTATTTTTCCCTTCTTGGCTGTACCTTCTCCTAGAAGTTAGCATAGGTACTTGTAGCCCTTATTTTCCCCAGTGAGATATTATAACCATTAGGGTTTTCCCCCCCACCAATTCCTCTGCTATTTTTATCAAAAGACAAAAAAAAAAAAAAAAAAAAAGGCAGTTACTTACATCCAGAGCTTTTTCTAGAAGCATACTGCTATACTGCTACGTTTTTTTAACTAAGAGTTTAGGTACTGAATGGAATTTCAAGATGGAACAAAAAGATTTGCACTCCAAAGTAGCCACGTGACCATTAATCATTAAACTCAAGATCACCCCAAGACCCAATTAAAGTTATTACACCAGTGACTTGAAGCTAAAGCTTTCCTCTCTCTCACCACACTATTGCTTAGTGCAGCCTCTTTCTTTATTCTAGGAAAAACAAAACCAAAACCAAAGCAAATTTAATTTTTGACCCAAAGCAAAATAGGAACAAATACAAGTCTCGTGGCTCATGGAATGGGAAACAGTTTTTTGGTTTGGTGTTTTGTTTTTTTTTTTTAATGTATTTTTAAGACAAGTCAATTGGGACAAGCTGTGGGCTCCAATATATCTCAAAGTGTTTTCACAGTCCTGTATTTCCCACAACAGCCCAGGCTCCCACATTGTCCAAAGGAAGCCTGCGCTGCGTAAAACGATATACCATCCTCAGATAACCAAAACAACAGGAAAAAAGAAGGAACTGACCAACACTTCACGTGAACCCATGAGCTAAACAGAAAGTGTAATTTAGTATTACACTTAATTGAAACACTTACTCTGTTAAACACAACCAAAATATCCTGGTTTCCCTGTTGGGGTGAAACATGTTTTCCCCCGTCGATTGCCCAGTGCAATCAATGCGCAGGTTTGCTACATACTGAGTTTTATTATTTACCCCCTCCCCGCCCCACATTATCCCTAGGTGTTCTGGATGCTCTGTCAAACAGAGTTTAGTGAGATGGTATCGACTAGCAGTTAGAGACAAAGCATACTGATTTGTTACTGGCCCTTGTATCACTTTTCCGATAGCAGAAGTAACTCGCAGAGACTGTGTTGCCACCAACAGTTTCATGGGGAATGCTGCCGGAGCTACACAAGAGTGCCATCTTGTCCCTCTGACATTTTCCACATTACGTTTTGAATATGCACGTGTACATTAATTATAGCCATTCAACAACTCACAAACACAAAGGGACTCTTACCTCATGGCTACACAGAGCAAGCCATGCATGTCAAGACGAAGGCCATGTCCTCTCTTGCACATCAACAGCCTTTAAACACCACATGCAAATTTTCATGTTTGGACTGCCAAATTCAATCAGTGAAAATGAGGAAAAAGGATTTAAGGCTTTTCCAGAGGAATTTTTTTTCTAAGAGGGTATCAGAGAAATGGGTGTACAACGAGCTTCAGAGCCTACAGGTGCACACCCTTAGCCGAGCAGAAATAATCACTATAATTAACAGTGCCAAGGTCAGTAATATAAAGCAGACTTTTATATACACGGGAAAGTTCAATTGTGCTAGAGGTTCCCCCTGTCAGAAAACAGGAGGTTACCTGTGATAAACACACAGTAATAGCAAGTTGTCTTTATAGATGTTTTATATTAACAGCAAATAATAATTCTTACAGTAGGGTCACTTTTAAAACTATTTGAAAATGCATTACGATTAAGAGTATATTAACAGATTCAGCATAAGTGACTTAGGATATGCCTAGGACAAACAAAATGGGAATCAGTCACTCCAACTGATTACTGTCATATCTGGTCTCCATCAAGAGCCAGTAATTACCTACATTTATCTCAGAGGCATTTGCATCATACATGTCTGTTAATGTATAAATAGAGATGAGTATACAATGTGCCTAAATAAATCAGTGAATCACCAAAGAGGGGGGAAAGAAAAATTGGTTTTCTTGCCTGTATAGGCAAGGTACTATTTATTAGCAAGTTAAAAGAAAAATTGGGGCACAGGAAATTCTGATTAGAGAGAGAAAGCTTTTTCACCATGAGGATGGTCAAACATAGACAGGGGCCCAGAGAAGCCATAGGATTTCCTTAAGCTTGGCTGGATAAGACCCTGAGCAACCTGACCAAAATTGAAGCTGACCCCAATTTAAGCAAAGGGTCGGACTATGTGGCTCCAGAGATCTTTCAAATTTAATGTATTCTGTGATTTTAAGAGCCAACATGGCCCAAAACAGAGAGGCATCTCTGGGAATCTTCAGGATCTGAGAAACAACCTGAAACTGTGCTCAGACTCTATTTGCTTTTCTTTGAAGATGAGCAATCTTCGTTTTCTTGCTGGTAGATTGTTTTAAAGTTGCTCTGGGTGATAACAGTACATACAACTATAAATATCTCTCAGACTTCAGGAAAGTTGTACTGTACAGCGACTGTACAATATTGTACTAGAAGCATTGTAGGGGGATTTAGGGAATAGAGGGCTCAGGGAAAGGGAAAATGCATCATACTTGTAGCAACATCATTTAAATCCAATTCTGATGCTCGCATTTATCTCCACAGTGTTTTCTAACAGAAATCAGATATTATTTTCCTTCTGCACAACAATAAACAATAACAATCAACAGCAACATCTGGGCTGTGCTCTAAATAGCATTTCCATGCAGTTATAATGTAAAGTGCAGGAACTGAAATTGGAAATAAAACAGAAATGTTAATTTGACACTTGGAACTTTACTACAGCTGTGTAATTTTAAGTCATTTTAACCACAGAGCTCTGCTGTTAGGTTATATTTTTACAATAACACTTTATTCATCCAGAGACATCTTCTTGTGTTTTAGGTTGTTTAAACTTATTTCTCCTATTCTTTTTAACAAAAGGCTATGGAACTGAAGTCAGTTGTGATGGATGTGCTCAACCCCTTAACCAAACTAGCAGTAGTTTGGTACAGGCTCCAAAAGAGGTAAAGCCTCCAGAAGAGATAAAGGCCTGAGCTGTAGCCGAGCCAAGAACTCCTCTAGTTTCAACCTGTTCTCTGAAAACCCCCAAAGGAACAGAGTGACACAGTAAACATCAATACATATGAATCTGGAACACCAATCATGCAATTAATGTCTAAGTAACAGGTGGCTTTTCCAAAACTCATTTATCAAAAAAAAAGTAAGTTGTGGATACAAGGAGTCTCACGCCTACCTTGTCATTGTGTGTGATTTGACTACAAGCCAACTGCTTCATCCCATAATTATGACAGCCTAAGTGAGCCATTCATTGAGCTCTCTCTGCTAGGCAGCATGGTGGTGATCTCCCCTTGAGCTGGGCTGCCTCTCAAGGTTACTCCTCAAGGTAGAGAGATCTTATAAGACGGCAGATCATTGGATGATTTAAGCTCCCCCTGAATTGCAGCTAGACTGCCGCTAGGTGACTCTCCCCTTGAGTTGGGACACCTCTTAAGATTTGAGACGCCTCACCTGAGACTCAGAGACCCTTCCTTGCAGAGAGATCCCTTACTCCTCAATGTTGAAAGATGCCTTGCCACAACAGAACCTCGGTTAGTGACAAGCTATTGCTTGTTAAACTTTGCAAGCTTCACTAACTCAGCTTTCCTTTTATGTTTCTTCTCTGCAATAATTAATATGGTGAACCTTGCCATCAAACGTATTGAACCTTTGTAAACCACTGTCAAACTTAAATTCCATCGAATTTATTGAACTCTGTCAAATTATTATTTTACCCCAATGAAACATATTGCTGCTTCTCTTTTTTTTTTGAGTGAGATGCATTCCACTCTTCTGCAACATCACTTCAAATCAAGATTTCCTTGTATGCATTGCGCAGCCCCAGTTTCCTGCCATGCATCAGGGTGACTAGAGGTAACACACGCTTTGTCCGAGATGAGGTACAGACTGACTTGCAGGGTTCCTGCTGTCTTTGCATGATCTTTGACATTGGGCACTTGTAACAAGGCAGTCTAAGAGCCAGCACAACTGGGAATGGACTAGTTTAGGTACAGCACTGACATTTTACCTAGCATTACCTTCCACTTATTTAAAAGGGCATATGTTGAAAACCCTCAGGGGATGATTTAAAACATACCTCCTAGTGTTTCTGTCCCTGGTGGTGGCATATCAATGTCTGTGCAACACACCAAGTAAAACACTTCAAGGAAATGCCCTTCAATAATAAAAATGCAACAGCATCCAAAACTCTAAGGAGAAAAAGTATAATCCTCCACCAATACCAACCTTGTCACAGAGTTCTTTGGAAAACCATAAAGCAAAAGACATTGGTTAGAAGATGCTTTACCTGATCTGTAAGTTAACTGCAAATGAATGAGTGAATGCTTGGTAGTGCTTGAAGTGTTCCTTGCAGAGTAAATTCTTTCTTTGCACATCAGATTATACAACTTGTACCTCTGGGAACATTAACAAACCTCTTATTTCCTTTACCTCAACATAATATTGATCCACAAAGACTTCCAGGATTGTTCCCCCTTCTCCTTATATTAACAATGATTTTTTTTCTTCCTGGGGAGAGGGAAGGGTTCATTGTCTTAGATAAATACTGTATTGATTTTCCCTTTTAATAGCACCTTAGCACTCCATGAAAATACCTTCAAAAATGAACGCAGTTGATGCTGTTGGAGTGCAAAAGCTGCTGTCCAGCATCTACTCAGATGACATAAGCACTGGACATTGTCCGGCGCTGTCTACTGTCTCATCATCTGCCACTCCTGACTCTTCAGTCAGGCTTAGAGCTTTTTGCTCTTGTTTAATTTGCCAGTCTCCTCCAAGAAACCTTCTTTTGTGTTCCCCTGTAGCACCTTGAAACTTTAGTCCGCATCTCACACTGGCTACAATAACACAATTCAGAGCAATTCAGGAAGCGAGCTAATTAGCTACAAATGTATGCAATATTCACAAGCACTTACCACATAGCTGAAATTAGTAAAATGTTTGCATCGAGTCTCCTATTTTCTTATTCCTTGTTCTGCCTGATTAACACACGATGCATTTCCTTCCATCTTGTGGTTAGATTGTCTGAAACTTTTCAGCAGGGAATTACAAATAATTCACATTTCTTGACTTAACAGTCATTATTTCACTAGAAAAAAAAAATCCAAATATTTGCTAAGTCTCAGGATTTTTATTTCCCATGAAATCAAATAATCATCCATACAGGCTGATCCCAAAATCTCATTTACTTGTATGGGTTTGAAAAAATTATTTAATAAATTTGGGTCAAGCACCGCTTTAAGATTAATAAGAGATTTACTGTTGACTTTGGGTAACCAGAATTCCATTTTATACCTCCAGCAGCTTAGCAAATTTGAAACAATCCTCATCTGCCCTACACAAGCTAATTATTTCTCTTTTTGGTAGCACCAGGCAACAGTAACTATAAATTGGACAGATGTCCATTTAGGTTTATTTACATAGCAACTTCATAGTAAAACTGCATATAAGACAAGTAAATTGGGAAATCACTGGGAGAGGAAGATATTGTAAAATTACAGAGGTTATCTTCTGTAATTACCGAGTTCAACCAAACAGTTAAAGAATATTAGGGGCTTCAGGCTGAAAGGACAAATTTCAGCATGAAGTTTCAGACTTGGTAAATTACTGAAATGAAAACTATTGGAAACATAAAAAGCTGCCTGGAGTGCACTTCAAAAAGTATAATTTGGAAAAAGGATTTGTAGCAGAGAAATAAAACCAGAAAGGGACCACAGAAACAAGGAAGTTAGAGGAGGAATTCACTGCATGTCATCAATGGCTGGACTGTTTCATTATACAACTGACCACCTTCACAGCCTCAGTCCATACACCAGTAACTAAGGGGATGTAATGCTGCTTATGAAAAAAGATTGACAATACTTAGCATTTTATCAGGGGTGAAAAGAATAGGTTTGTCCGGTCCGCATTATACAGACTGATGAATTCATAAACACCACTACCTGAACTGCAAATGGAAACTCTGGGAGCACTGCATTAATGAATCAGACAGCTGTGCACAAAACCAAGCATGAGCATCCAAGCCACAGTCATTACACTTGTACCTAAACTCTAAATGTGAAGTGTACCCAAAACGTTGCCCCTATGTTTACTTGTTTGTAAGGCCTTTTAGTGAAAGGAGGTTAAGGAGTTTGACAGGGCTTGTCTGAATATAATGCCTGTGGAGCAGACACAAAATAAGTAGCTGCAGTACGTGTGGCTGGAGGCAAAGGGGAGAGAGAGAGAAATGGAAAGACGGAGGAAGGAAAGCAAGCAAGAGGTATACAGCTGATTCACATCCCAAGCCGCCCATCATTTTTCCTTTTTAAAGGAATCCTTGGATGTGGGAAACAGTTTAATTTGACTGTTTGGCACAGGCTGGCAATAACTACTACACAGAGCAGGTGATTAGTTTTCAATAATTCCTACAATAAGAGGCAAAAATTTTAATGATAGTATCTCACAGACCTCCCTCACCTGATTTTTTTCCATACTTTCTCTTCCCCCCTCTCTTGCAAAAAAATAAAAATAAAATCTTCAGAAAAAAAGAGTAATAAGCCATGCCAGACTTGTTATTTTACTGAGTGACCCTATACCTCCAACTACTCCTCTTCTGTCCCGGTCCATTATGGCACTCCTTTAACGACACACGCAGGTGGAAAGCCATTGATTTGGGATGGAATTACATCAGTTTAAAACCACTGAGGATCACATTTACGGCACTAATTAAACAGGGACTGAGGGGTGAGGGTGGGGCGGAGAACACGCAAGAGCTCCACAAAAATCCAATGATTTCTACGAACAAGTGCCCCAAATTCAAATTCCACGGCTGGCATTGCAGGGATGCTCCTCTGACTCCCTGCAGATTTCCTTTTAGCAGGAAGTTTAATTAAGGTGGCTTCTTTTTTTTTTTTTTTTTTTTTTTTTCCTCTCTTTTTTCTTTCCACACAGGAAATTCCCTCTGCATCTGCAACACAGAGTGATTCTTTCATTTTCAGGAACAGGAATTCAAAGGAATCCCTGAAGCACATCATCAGAGTTGGGCTTAATACTTAAGTATCAGCCACACTCATCTTTTTAAAGATTTTATTTACCTTGTTGAAAACTTGAACATTAATCCAAGGCTAGCCATGGTTTTGCCTCTACAGTGCTAAGACAACTGAAGTTGTTAGTGGAATATATAAAATGCTGCAATAAACCAACGTTTGCCCTATGGCACTTCAAGATCCCTTTATAAATTAGTTCAGGGAAACAGCAATTGGGTCACTCTCATTTTAGATTTTCCAACAGCAAAAAGGCTGATTTTACTGAATTTGGTCAAGAGGCCTAAATCGTTGGTTAATTAACATGGTCATTTATCTTTAGAAAGTGAATCAAGTCCCAGAAGTGAATGTCAAGGTTACCTTGAGTCAAGAGCGTTGTAAAGGAATAAAACAAGGTTTTATCAATATGCCACACAGTCCCATGAAAATACAATATGTAGGAGAAGAATCCTATTTCCCCTAAACTCTGGTGCTCTACCCAGAACATGTATGAAAGAAAGAACTTCAGTGGGTAAAAGTAGAGAGTAGCGGCAATACCTTCAGGTAGTTTTGTAAGGATCAGGGACACAGTGATTATTTTTTCTCTCCCAAACACGTAGGGGAAACTAAAATACACCACTGATTATTATTTTTTTCTAAATAAAAAATTGGTTCATTCAGATTGAAAGTTATATAGCCCTTAAGAAATAGCACTAACATTAGCCAAAAAGCATGGCAAGTTTAAATAGCATCACAGTATCTAGAACACTAGCGCAAATAAACCCTTGCTGCTTTGTAGTATTGGGGAGAACAAAAACATGCAGATATCAAGAGGCGATATCAGGGTATGCCCCCAGATGCAGAAAAAGAGCAAGGCTTTGGGAATGGATCAACACAACAGTTCTGCCTAGAAAAGTTAATGATTTCACGCTCACTCACTGATATAGGTCAGAGATTCGCCACTGAAATAAATACTATGATGCAGCAGTGTGCATCATTCCCTTAACCAAAGGCAGCCAGATAGTTCCCTGAAGATTAATTCAGCCTGCTCAGGAGGATAAAACACAGTTACACTGCCTCCAGCTTCTGAGCTGGCTCAATTATAGCTATGTGCTAATGTGGCTATACTGCTCCTGGCACCCAAACGAGCTTCCTCAGCTCTGTCTTGCCTCACATACTCTCAAAAAAGCATAAATTTCAGAAAGCTCAGCTCAATCCCAGCCAGAGACGCAGAATGTAACAGCAGCCCAATTCAGCATGGGACTGAACAGCTTCCAGCAAGGGGCTACCTGCAGCAGGAATGGATATAACCCAGCAGCAAACAGGAGTGTGCAAGGAAAGCGGTCCTGATCGGGACACAAGACTGCTATGGGAAACTCCGCTGGGGCTGCAGAGCCAGTGGTCTGGGAGCCTCAACCACCTCACAAAAGTGCCATTCTTCCCTGGAGAATCTTTATCAAAAATGTTGATACTGAAAGGAAAGTTCACATGTGTAAGGGCTTGTCAGCAAAATCTACCCAACCATATGTGAAAGGACTGTATGAACATCATAATCTCAGGGATAATGAACAATAACTTAAGGAAAGAAAGATGGGGGCAGGAGAGAGGTTATAAAAAGGTCAGCGGTGAAAAAAACCAAGCTGAGGTTTGTGTTAGGGAAAAGGATATGAAAAACACATTAGTCTTTCTGTACAATACATCTAGATTTGCTAAAGACAAATTTGTCTAAAATTATTCCATATGTACTAGCGCTCCTCTAAGTATGCAAATAACACCCACAGCATAGGTCAGACGTTCACATTACGAGTGGCAACTCTATGAGTCCACCATCAGAAAACAGGAAAACCAGCTACAGCCTTACTCCATAATACAATGTGCAGTGGGTAATTATGCATCTGCTTCAGACATGACCAAAAAGATTGTATTGGTAACAGTATGCCATATTAAAGAAGTCAGATTTTGTCTGTGCAAAAACTACAAAAATCAGTCTAATCTATGAATTAAGAAAAAAAAAAGACATATTTAAGATACTCAAAGCCTAGAAATTATTTCCCACTGTGAACTTAATTATTTTCATTTGTTCAAAACGTTATGCTCCTTGTAATGGCCTATCACACATTATTTTCGCTTCCTGGGTTGCCTTTAGCAGTCTCTGTCATCCGTGCTGTTCTCCCTACAGCTGAACCAACAACCTCCCATTTCCTACAGATTTACCTTCTTTACAATTGTAGCCAAGAAACCGGATTTTTAAAGTGTTACATAGTCAACCTTGTAAAACATCCCTTTTGTTTGCGGATGTTGCAGGTGCTCACCCTTCACAACAAGGCTGGCCTTTACGGGGTTTTGGGTTGTTGGGATGGGGGTTTGGTGGGTTGGTTTTTTTTTTTTTTGGGGGTGGGGGGTGGGGGGGTGTAGTGTTTTTTTTTTGTTTTGGTTTTTTTGTTTTGTTTTTTGAGTTCTGTTTTTTCAAACACAAACCTCCTCAGAGGCACAGATGCCCACCCTCAGCCTACCCACTAGGTGTGCTCACATGATTAAAAATAAATAAGTATCGACATTTTAAGTATTAGAGCAACAAAAAATAACACATGCTATCAAACACCCATGTTGTTTTGACAGGGGAGAGGCTATAAATAGACCAAACTCACCTGACATGACAGTCCAGGAGACGCTCACCTGGTGAATACCAGCAGATTCGCAGGCAAAATGTCTTCCTTGCGACTCTGAGGGAATCAAACGCAGCCCAGGCCCCGGGGAGGCCATGGAAGAAGCCTCACGGCCTGAGGACCAACCTCAATTCCTGGAATATGTGCTGTCACCACGCTTTATCAAGCCACAGGCAGTTGTACTGTGGGTGAGTGCCTGGGCGTGGCCTGAGCTGTGAGGAGAGGCGGGGGCTGACCCCGCCCGTTCTGGATGGTTCCGGCCGGTTCCGGCCCAGGGCACAGCGCAGCCCCTCAGCCTGACCAGGGCGGGCAAAATGCTGCCCAGCAGTGAGGAAAATCTGTCCTTCAAAGCAGTAGAAACATACTGTCTTTGTGGTAGCAGAGGACTATGATATAGGTTTTTATATATATGTTTATGTAGCTATATATATGTGCTACCGCTCCACTGGGAGCACCTTTCCCAGCAGCACAGTTGAAGCTTCTCGTAGCTCAGGCCTGAACCACGCTGTGTGTTTTATTTTATATACATAACACCTTTAAACTAAAGAGAAACTGACTACACTGAAACAAAGGAGCCGGAGGAAAAGAGCTGTTTCAGTCAGGCTCACCCTGTAGCCCCTTTCAGCCGTTTCTCAGTGCTCATTTGCTTCTCCTGCTGCTAAGGTCACTGGTGAGATGTATAGAAATGTGCAGCTTATTTTCCAACCACATTCACAAAAGCTTATGAAAAGTCCCACTGCAGCTGATTTGAATTGCTCCACACACCAGCAGCGGGGCACCTCATTTGAAGCCAGGGTGAAATATGGGAGTCTCTCCTTTAAATAACATTTACAGTACAGGAGATAAGATACAATTACTGGGTTTTGTTTTTTTTCTCCCTCCCTTCCCATTCAGCATTGTCTAATAATACCTGCAAGTGAAAAAATAGGCATTATTAAAGAAAAAGAATAGGTATGCATAAAATTCTCCAAGTTCTAATTTCTTTGTTTTGGGCAGCCTCATGCCACAGGGCCCTCTTTCCTATTAACAATATTTATGAAAAAGTTTCAAGAAGGTTTGCTGCAACCATTAAAATCAAGCCAGTTACATCAAATGAAGTTACGAGGGACTAGAAAAAAAAAAAAAAACTCATGGGGGCCTTCTGATGGGCAAGAAAAATTAAAACGTTCAAGTTGATATGGAAGGAGGAATTTTTTGTTTTATTCAGTGAATCTGAAGAAAAGCCATCAGTTTCTAATAGGTCCTATTTTATAGGGAAAACATGTCTCCCAAGGATTTGACAGGAAAACCTACCTAGCTGATACGGTTTGGGGAGACACGATAGCTCATCTGGTTTTGTCATCCTTACAAGGCAGCACGACCAAGGACAGCAGCTTAGAAAGCATCAGAGCCAAAATTCAGTAACCAGCAAATTTAAATATGCAAGGAGCTTGACCAAATTTGAACAAGTAACATCAGAAAAGAGAAAAACCTCAGACCCCTTGTTGCCATATTGACAATCTTTCTTTGGCTCATGTTCTGCAACAAGTCCTTCTGATAAGATGGTCCATCGTCAGCAGTATCAGGATGTAATTTAAAATGTGCATTGTTTATCCTTTCTGATATATTATACATACAGCTCAGCTGCCTCATCATGCAGAAGCAATCCAAGCACAGTAGTTTCAATACAAACATGCCTTAGAAAACAGCCTCTCTGGTCTCAACCAAAAGAGACTATTTTTACTTCCTTTTATAGCTTTCAGAAATAACCTTATGCAAAAAGTGATTATTGTTGTAATGATAAAAAATGAGGGGAAAATGACAATAAATAATGTAGTATCTTTTCTGAGCACATTAAGGGCTTTGAAGCTTCAGCACATGAAGAAGGGTCTTTCCTACCTCAGTGAGCTGGGAAATATAAGGTGTCTAAATAAAAAGAAAAAGAAAAAATCATCTGTCACTGCCATAACAGCAAGAAGATAAAATTATTTATATAGGCTGCAAACAGAAGTGCTCCTGAGAGAAATCATAACTGGAGAAATATTATTGGATGAATAGTATTCATCAATAGTTTAAAGGGGGAAAAGAAAGAGTATCATTGAGGAAAAGAAAGGTAGCAATTGAAATTAAATATCTCAATGCCTACTTAAATATAATTTCCAGATTTGCTAGGATGAATTTACAAATATTCACGCCCCCCCCTCCCCCCCCTTTTATTTGGATGGACAGAGCCCAAGGATTCTGCAGAAAGTGGGTCAGTACTCCAGACTTAACAATCCAACCTGAGACAAAAACAGACATTCTAGCAGTTTCTATCCCCTACAGTTCCATTTCCTATTCTGTCACGAAAATACCTAAATTGCCATGTGGAAGGGACATTCCCCTTCACCTTCTCCAATCCATCTCTGTAATACGTAGCCAGGAAGGACTTGGGAAGCCTGGGTACTCTGGTGGCTTAAGCTCAGAACACTACGACTTCTTTTGAAGCTGCTGTGGATGGCCTAATCTATCCCATATAGCATAAATACCTATGCAACACCTACATTGCTGAAAGAGTCAAATTGGACAGAGTAGACTTTAAATCTTTAGCAGTTCAGCAAAGCACTGGTTCTGCAAACAGTATGTTAAAGAGGGAGTCTCATCACAAACTAAGGAAGAATAGCACAGGAAGCAATTTTAGGAAATTATACACAATTAAACTGCCATATCTTTATCCTTTTCCGTGTTGGATGGGTGACACATAAAACACACAAACAATGTACAAGGATAGAGACGTCATACAGACTGATACTGATTACTTTATTTAAATGCCATGTAAATCGAGACTTGAAGTCAACATAGAAAACTTAGGGGCAAAAGACGTACTGGTATGAGCTATCACAGTTACGATCAAATAATACAAAGTGACTTGATTAGAGTTTTGCTTGTTTTATGAACAGAAGCAAGGCTTCTATTTTGCCTCCTTTGCACCGTTTTGGGTGCGCCTTCTTTCCCTTTCTGCTCAGGACTGAGATTATGGGCAATTTCGAATAAAGAATCAGATCAAAGCATTCACCAAAGCTGCAAGATATCTATATGAATTCTGAAATTGTATGAAAGATGGTGTGGAAAATTTTATTCACCTTTCTGAATGCAATCAAGAGCTCTGTCCTCTGATCACAATTCTTCTTACAGTTTAAAAAGCAATGCTGTGTTGTGTGATCAGGTTTCAAATTTTTAATGTTTGCTACAAATTATTATATATATTATAAAGGAAAAGCAGGGAGAAAACTTTATTAGCATTTTTAAAGTTATTTTTTTTTAAATTGGGGCTTGATGATTTTCACTTTTTACACCCCCAACCTCCCCTTCTCAATCACCGTTAGCCTAAAGAAACCTGACCATACGTCTCCATTTTTAAGCAGCTGGAAAACCTTTCTTGCTTTAAATCCTTTCACTGGAGAAAGGACTGAAGTAATTTTGTTTAACATTTCTGAGAATATTCCATCAGGTTGAAGTCAAATAGGAGAGATTTCAGCCCCGACAATGAACAATGGATGTGCAAATAATATATTAATCATTAATGACTTTTAATCAGTTCTGCCTTGACAAAAATGCACCTGCATGCGCCAGGCCTCTTCTCTGCTAGTACACCATACTGTGCTATGGAAAATAACATACCACATTCTCAAAGAGGAGGAAAAACACTGGATATCTTGAATGTCAATGTGATCAAAGGCATCAGCTAAAATACTCGTTGTATGTTCTTTCCACTTAAATATTTTTTCTCAGGAGGCAATGTAAAACTCTCAGATGGGATTTAATCTAAATTTGCAGAGAGCGTTTATATTTGTCTAGCTTGTTACTGCAGAGATCATTAAAATAAATGCAATAATACTTTGTCATCATCCTGACAAATCCCAAGGGAAAGCAAATGCCTTGCAGACAAAATCCTTTCAGATCAAACTCAAGATAGGTCACTAAAGAAATCTGGCTGAACACTCAAGCTCATGACATTACCAAAACTTGTAGCAACTACGTGATGAATGGCAGCATAACACTCCTTGATAAACGTACAAAGACCTTAGCCTTATCCCGACAAGTTATCTGTTCCATGAAAGCTGCCAAAACCAAAACATTGTCACTGGAGAAGGTTTCTAGGATTTGGCCACAAGTCAGAAAGGATTTTAACTGTCTTGTTCTGCTGCTTAACACAGAACAGCAAAGAAAGACGGCAAGCATCAAAGTCTCTCGACTCACTGTGTTTCTGCCTTTCTAAGCATACTCCTCCTTGTGCTATAAAGTTGCTCTAATACTGGAGATCTGAATTGATATACAAAGCTTGATGGAATGGTTACAGTCCCCACAGACAACATCAAGAGGTCAAAAATACATTGAAGGCAGAGAAATGCCTGTGCAGCAGCTGACACCGCTCCATCACTATCTGCATTGCCTTCCGAGAATAACAGTTACCTCCTTCCATTCCACCCCGACAGGCTACTAGAAGGCTGGCTAATCTTACATCAGATGGAAACATTTTTAAAACGTTTCAAATTTTACCTGATATTAAGAACCAGTTTTCTAAGACAGGTTTATTAATTGCCTACCTAGACAACCCTCTGGAAGTTTAACAGGAGCGTGCAAAGGAAGGCAAGTCAAAGAAAAGGGGGGGGGGGGAACCAACCAACCAACCACAACAACAAAAAAAACCAACCAAAAAATACACCCCCCCCAAAAAAAACCCTTGAACCAACAAAACACATGCACTTCATATTTAGTTTGTTCTTTATCATTTCTATGTTAAATCAGGCTGTATATTTGTATTAACAGCCAGGGTGCAAGACACAAAGTAGGACTGGAGTGCAAGATCCAAGATCAGCAATGACTCTCCAGAACTACAAGGCTTTGGTGCAGTTCCCTGAAGCAGTCTCCAAGAAAAGCTCTGTCACCAGCACCAACTACTTCCCTCTAGCAATAGGAGGCACACAGATAGATAAATAGATAAATAAGCATTCTCACGGGGTTCTTCTTTCTGCAGGAACACCTTTTGTGTTTCCTTGCCCTGACTTTGGAGTACTGAACAGAATCATGACTGAACCTGCTTCAGAGTCCAAGGATGCAGAGGATCATTGCCATCTTCAACCAAACTGTTTTGTGTTCAAGGAATAAAAAAAAAAAAAAAAAAAAAAAAACAACCAAAAAAAACCCACAAAACCCAACTGTTGTCTCATCAATAAATACAAAGGTTTTTCTTTCAGCAAAAAGTTTTTTTTACTGGAACAGCAAATCACCAAGACTGCTACATTTAGCATCAACAGAGATTGAAACTGGCAACAGCAGGGTTTTACAGCACATTCTTAAAGAAGATTGACACTAGAGACCAAAAAGGTTTCCAGTTTCTAAACCTGCACAAATTATTTCATTCATGTCAAGACTGCTTTTCAGCACAGGATCACTCAAATATTTCTTTCCTGATAATATTGATGGATAAGAGTAACCTAGAGCCTTCCATCTCACTGCTGCTCCAATCTCACACACTAGGCTAGGCTTTAAGACGTTGTGTACAGGACAATTTGCTGTTTGCCTTGTCTGCCCTTTATTCTGCCTGCTGTCTTCCCACGTGTATTTCCATGTTTTCATTTTTCTCTGAGACAAAGGCTGAGATATTCAGCTCTAGAAATGAATCTCACGATGCAAACAACGATTACCACTTCAAGAGGTGTCTTACTCAATTAAAGCCTGCAGCATTAGCTTCAAGGGAAGAAATCAGGCAGAGGTCCCCAAGCAATTACATGAAACAAAGTCACTCTTACAGCAGCTTCTCTAATAAAACCAGGACTCTATTTTATACTATTTTATTCTGAAGAGAGATTTCCTAACTAGGTTTCCAAAGGAATTCAACTTTTGCGATTCACAACCCCAGATCAAGAAATCCAGCCCATAGGTCAAAGACGCAATTACCTCCTCGTTTCACAAAATCTCCTTCCCTAAGACAAAAGTTGGCCTGCCTTTTTCTTGAGACTAAATGGAGAAAAAAAAATGGAGCCTCTTCAACTCTTCTAGCCCTCCCTGTCACTTCCATTGAAACAAAGCTTGTTACACCCTTTTGCTATGGTCTTTCACCATTTACAGGCTTACTCACACCTACTTCCCAGCACATTCCTTGTACTGTGGCTTTGCAAAGGCAGTAGGCAGGAAACTTTCAGAGTGTCTTTCAGCTGCTAATGGCATCTGTCTTAGAAGCTCTGAAGCAAGACCCTAAAGGCGCTTGTATCTTTTTTTTTTTGACTATACAAAAACCCTTTATGCCTAATTTTGATCTCCTGAATCGCATCAAATTTATATAACTGAAGTATGAATATTTTCTCAGTGTCTGTGACTCCTCTCCTAACTTGCCTGACACTTCAGTTTTCTTCAACTTAATGTTACTTACAAAAAAAAAAAACCCACCAACCTGTGAACAAGTTATTTGTATATAATTTGATGAAAGTAACAGATCCCAAAATGCTGCTCTGAAGAAATATTTTTTAAAACTGATTAAAAAAAGAGTTTTTTTCCAGTCCTCTGCTCAGAGGAGAAGCAGTACGGGAGCCACATCCTGTGTAACTGCTCATGATTGCAACTCAAGATGTGTTTTATATCAATAGACCAATATTTGCTTGATTTTCTTTGCCATCAAAATGCCTGCCAGAACATTTATTAAAAGAATCACAAAAAGGAAAAGTGGAGGACCTGAAGAAGCATCAAATAGAGCTATTTGAAAGATCTACAGAAAGATTTTGTTTTGCTTATGTTTTCAAACTATGCCACAGAGTTTCTTCCCTTCTAGGAAACTCTTCTATGTAAGAAACTTTTTCAGCAGTTAACATGAGCCTATGGAATGATTCTATTTTAACATTAAAAAAATTACCTCAGATATGATTCAGGTAATCTTCATCGAAGATGTAGGCATAGAATGAGAAAAGGTTTTTCCAAATGCCTTAGGAAAAGTTCCTGCAACTAGCGCTGAAAAATCAGAAGTTCTCTCCTGGATGTTTTCTGTGTCATTCTGTTCATGTTCAGAGGCATTTCCTATCTTCTGCAGAGGTCTAATGAAGTCCTTCAGCAGCTTTACAGACTACTATCCTGCAGTGAATTCAGTCTGCTGTATCTGGAGTTTTACCTTATTCTCAGTAACAGATTTCAACCGAGTTTGTTGCCTTGTCTGCAGCCATATTCTGTATTGTTTTTGCTGAATTTTACAGTCATCATTGACTTATCCACACACTTAGTTTAAGCACTCATCCAGATATAAGTCACAAATATACAAAATATTGCACTGTATGTGAAGCTGTTTAACGTTTCTCTTAACATATACTTTAACTGTTACCTAACTTGTTGCACATAGATGCAAAACTATCATTTGTTCCTTTGCTACAAGAGAACAAGGAGATCCTTTGCAAGCTCACATATTGGAGCTGATGTGGAACAGTAGAGGAGTTAGAGGCAAAATTTCAGTTCTACTTAAAACAAATTTAAAACTCCTGCTGACCAGAAAATAAATAAAAAAAATAAATCACCTTTTTCTTATAAGCCAGAACTATAAAAAAAAAGCCAAGCTCCTCATCCAACTTTATTACTGAAGTAACCACTGAAATACTGGTAAACCTCTAGTTCTTGCAGAGGTATCCAGAAAATCCAAATGATACAATAGCTTAATATCAAAAGCTATTTTGTCCTTTAACAGTAATACAATGAAAGTACCTTTCTGTAGCCTTTTTTACACAATTCACAGTACATCAAGCCCACGGCTAGTGACTGTGATATTAATCCAGAAAAATCTATCAAGCAGATTCAAAGCAAATGCAACATTTCCTCCAGAAATCAAAACCTTGGCTATGCACTGGGGAGAGGCAAGGGACCTGTGCTTAAGTGTAAAACGTACCACCTTTATGTCCTGTGCTTATATGATGTCTGACATAGGGACCCAAACAACTATAGCTGAGCCTCTGAAGCAATGGTGTGCTAAATAATAAAATAAAGACTGAAATGCCTCCAAAATCCACCACTGCATTTGAAGAATGAAGAGCTACAGCTAAAGTAGCAAAAAATAGATGAATAGCTGAAGAGCCTGACTCACTCCTGAAGCTTGGAGTTGCAAAGCATCATAGCTACTAGCTGATGGCATGGTGATAAGGGATGAGCACACACATTCATAAGGCAAGGCTAAAAATTGGTCTTGACATAGCAGGGGCAAATACCATTCTTAAATTAAAAGCAACTTTAAATGATCTGCTATTTATAAGCACAATGTACAAAAATGCAGTAAAGGTACACTGCAATGATGGTTTAAAAACACAAAGCAAATAAGTGGCCATTTTCTGAGTAAACTAAAGGGAAAGAGAGAAAGTGAACTTGTTGGAGTAAGTATAGGCATTTTTAATTAACCCTACTGCCCCTGGTAGGGATCAGGAACAATTTTATTAAAGGCACACCCTGAGCAACATCAACTGAAAGCATCGCTGTCTCACTAGTCACCTCTCCATAAAGACGATGACTCCAGAGCAGCATCTGAAGACAAGAGCGCGCATTCTGGCAAAGAGCTTGGCCCAAGTACTTCATGCTGCTGAGAATTTTCTTCTAATGCAGATACTCGACAGTGACAACTGAACTTTTTCCCTCTGACAACCCCTCCAGGGAAAGTCAGGGACTGTTTAGCAACAGGTTTGGTCTCTTAAAAGTAAGGCCGTCAAATCCTCTGGCTCTTTAAAACCACTGCAGCGTTAAGTTCTGAGGTCAAGCTCCAAGGAACTGTTTGGTACTTGGGTTCAGCAAGAAAGTAGTTTCTTCTGTGTGCTAATGATAAAGAGAGGAGCGTGCTCACCCACAGATCTAATCAATCGCCTGTAGAAATCAACTTCAAACACCTCTAAACGTTAAAAGCAAGTGCTGTCTGTTTGTATTCTATCCGTAACCTTTCAACACCTATAAGAACCCAACTGCTAAGCAGCACATTGCGTTTCAGATGGTATTTTTGGCCACAATAGCATCACTTTGGACTTCTGAGTGTAAGCAAAACTATAGGCAAGACGAGCTTGCTGCTGTCACCGGGGGGGTGCAACAGGAGTGCTGTTCTTTTTGTTCTGGGGATAATAACCTGTTTTGCCTATTCTAGACTCGCAACAACAACAGACTAATTTCTAATATATAACAAATGGGACCAGGGAATGCTGCAGCGTTCAGCCATTGTGCACCAAGCGACCACTCAAGGGACCGTGCATTTAACCTGCTCTTCTCCAGCTTCTCCAGGCCAGAAGCAAGGGCAGAGGGAGAGGGGGCTTTAGGAGGGGAATAGGACTAAATCCAACTAACCCAGCTTCGCATGAGCCGAGACCTACCCGTCTTCTAGCCCTGCAGTTCTGGAACAGCGTGGGTGTGCCCATGGAGCCCTCCAGGTCACTTGTCACTTCAGGTCTTACAGAAAGATAAATGCTAAATAAACCATTATATCTCCAAATACTTTAGATACTTTCCAACATTATTTTTTACATTGTCAGGTTATGTAATGACATATTACACTGATAATGAAAACATTTACTGTTACTTTTTTGAGCTAATTCATCAATTAGCAATGCATCAAAACCAAAATAACTGACAGAAGCCACCTGCCTCTTCCCAGTGTTATGTGACCTTTCCCTATAGACATATCACTTCCACTTATACGCAGTTCAGAAAACACGTAAAGAAGGGATGCAAGAAGAATTGTTATACTAATGACATATTCAGTCTTAAATAAAGCAAGAGGTTGTGCAGATATAACCAGAAGAGGTGGGTACTTTAACCCAGCCATTTCTAATAAGACAGGAATAGTCTAATAGTGGGAGTAGCAGCTTGTAACACATGCTGTATGAGTACTAAACAAAAAGCCTACTATGTTATGGGAAATGTTGAGATGTGCTTACACAATTAGGAATAATTAAGCACATATCATTCTGGTAGGTAGACTAAAACATTCGTTGTAATTCTCTTATTCAACTAGTCAGTGTTTACTCTGGTAAAATAATGCTCATTTAAGACAGGGGATTGGTGCCCACCACACCACCTTCCCTACTGTTCCTCCCCACCCCCTATATGTGCCTGTATTTATCTCAGAAATTTCTGTAAGTTTTGCCTCTGTTCTAAAATGCAGAGGGAAAAATAAATATCTGCACCGAATCCAATGGTTTGCAGGAGCAAAGGAAGGATTAGTCCTAGAGAGAGCTTCAGCGAGACTGTTTAATATGCTATAACTTCCAGAGCCGTCATATTCTGCAGAAGTTCGGTGTCCGCATAGGAATACAATGTTACGACCAGGTGAAGCTGTGCTCTCAGTGGAGTCAGTATTCCCCAGCAAGCCACAATGGTCACATGAGTACGAGCAAGGCTACAGTTCAGGTCTTTCCAAATAAAGCAGGCCAAAGAGCTGAAGTTAGATAATTAAAAGAATATTTTCCAAGTCTTTGGAAGCAAAGGCAAGGAAAGAGAAGTACAATGTGAGTTGCCAAAACCAGTCAAATCCACGTGGGTAATACCATGCTTATGTATTTAGTGCCAGAACAGACATTTAGTGGAATGTCGAGCATCTCAGATGCATTCCGCTTTTCCTGACGTGGTTTTGTTCAATTGCAGAGCTTTTTCAGATACTATTCTTATTAATCTGCCTACTGATAAGAATAATTCTTGTAAACCATGAAATCATTCTTTATTTGGAGTTACTGAGTTCAACTGTCTTCATAAGATTAACATGTAAAAAATCATTATCAAGTGTGACCCTTTTTTAACACATTCAAAAACTCAGATGCTTTTGTGTCAAGATATCTGAAATTTGCATGTGCTGCAGGGATTCAAGACTCAGTGGGAGTCTTGAATTAATGAGATAATGAGAACCCCCAGGGCTGGGGGGGGGAGATGATTGTTTAATAGACTTACATACATCAAGACTTCCTCACCCCCCAAAATACACCAATGCACTTCTGAAAGCGTAAACAAGATTTTTTGACAGAAAGAACATGCTACCATTTCCACAAACCCCTTTACTGGCACGCGATCCCAAGTTTCTTTTCTTTGACACTACACTGCCTGTTTTACCCATCCAGGGAGCATCAGTTTGACCAAGCTAATCAGGCTTCAAAAAACAGAAAACAAAAGACATGGGGTAAAGACATTTAAAAAGCTACCGTCAAGAAATTAGAGTTTGGCTTTCTGCAGGACACTAACTGTGCAGCAGTGGGTAATTTCCTAAATAGATGAATTTATTTTAAAGGCAGTCACCTTTCCACATACCTCTATATCAAATAAAGCCTACCAATCCATTGCCAATACCGCTGGCATATGCATTTAGAATTATTCCTTGTCTGTTGTCACTGCTATCTATGTTTTAGATCAAATATTATATCACCTGCTGTTGTTGCGGTTAATTAAAATGACCTCAGGAAAGCAGACTATCCCAGATACTTAATGCTCCCTTGCTGATCTCTGAATACGGGAAGTAAAGGGACTGCTTGATCTATCAGATATCAGCTTCATTAACATCATCTTCCAACAATACCACCTGAAGTTCTGTAACAGTTTCCAGCACCATTTCTTAACTATTACGAATTGAAAGGTTTACATTTGTTATTCTTTCCCAGCTGGGGTCTACAGACTTAATACTGTTAAGTTTAAACACATAAAAAACATTTTGTGTTTAATCTCAAGTGCTTTGATGCCTCCCTTAAAAACTTCTGGAGTTCAGAGAAACATTTCTAACTCATAGGACATTTGAGTGGCTATTGATTTTTTTATTTTTTTTTTTTTTTTACAGTAAACTTTGAAACTACTGCCACACGCTGACCACACAACCCTCTCACTGCTCCTTGGTGGAGGGCCATCTGGCCTATTTTCCTAATGCCAGGAACTTAGCTGAGGGCCAAGGTCTGATTGGAGGGAGAGGTTAAGCTAAGTAGGCTCTAGTGGAGCACGCAGCTTGGGAGAAGACTCAGGAGGCCAGCAACACCACGCTTAGTACACAACACACAAAAAAGCCAGATGTGTCTCACAATAGAAAGTGAAAAATTACAGATCGCTGTTGGGTATACAGAACTGTGATACATCTTGGACTAGGTACTCAACTTACATGGCAGAGGAAGGCAGGCATCCCGCAGCCACGACAGAGAAAGCTGGCTTCCACATGACTCCTCCTTTTTCCACTTCAACAGGTGAGGATATCTCATACTTCCCTCCTCAGATTTCTTGCTTTTTCTCTCCTCTTCTTTTCCCCTCCCACGCTACCTTGCTAAAAGTAAGCAGACATCAAGAAGCTGGGAAAAGCCACTACAGCCACTCTTCTGCCCATCTGAAACTGCTCTAATGGGGCAATAGAGAAGAAGAAGTTGACCCAACTGCAGATGATTGGTTTCTTCTGGCCTTGGGGGTGGATACCAGAATTCGCTTCCCAAAAAAGACAGTTGTTATAGCTACCACCTGCAAGCTAGTTTACTGGCCATCAGAAAGGACTTCTGCCTTGTGCAGCTCAAAGTTCTGCTCACCTTTCTTACTTCTGGATTGAGGCAGAACACGTGCATTTTATAAAAGTGTTCCCTTCTTGAAGTTGCAGAATACTGTTCTGTGAGTCATTGAAAGGCTTCTGACCTGAAAAACCTGGATTCACTATCTTGGCCTTAATGAGACAGAAAAAGGATTTAAATGTGTGTCTTTATCTGAAGCCAGGCTTCAGTGTTTGATGCACTCAAATGGTCTTTCATGCCTCAGTAAATACTCAGTTTCCAT
Organism: Vanellus vanellus; assembly: GCF_965231255.1. NCBI lineage: Eukaryota > Metazoa > Chordata > Aves > Charadriiformes > Charadriidae > Vanellus > Vanellus vanellus. The sequence continues at coordinate 3,753,775 of NC_138907.1, forward strand.
CATACAAGAAGGTGAACACACAGCTTTCAACTCCCGTTTCTGGTGCACCTATGGCTAATTACACCATGTAGATTGGCACTGTGATAGCCTTGTGGGTGTTCCTAGGTGATTACATCATTATGTTATTAGTCCCTATGTAACGATGCAGTCTCTCCTGGTAATTGGAGCCTTATAATTTCTATGTTGAGATCACGTTTGAAATGTAATGGCAAAAAGGTGATAATGTCCTGACTATTCAAATTCAACCTGAAAAGGGACAACTGTAAAATGTACCAACAAATAAAGCAAAATGAAAGGCGGGACTAACAAATGATATTATTTTTCACAAAAAGTATATCTAATCTTTTTAAAACTAGCATAAGCAATTCCAGATGACAGAGCTATACCTTTTCTTCCATCTGAATACCAGAGCTGAAGCACTGATATAGCTGTAGAAAAGGTAAATAAGACCACATAAGGTCTTTCGATATGGAAAAGGATGTGGATTTTAGTGATTTGGGCACTGAATTTCAAAATAAATTAACGATGAGATTGTCTTTCTTCCCAATGTTTTTAGTAAAAAATGGAAGATTACGTGTCCTTTTGTAATTTGAGAAATGTTCTTTTTTTTTTTTTTTCCCTGAGAATTCTTTTTGAAATTGATTGCATGCACAATAAATTATTTTTACCAACAAGCATTTTCACCTCAGAAATGTGTTGAGGACTGTATGTATACAATCTTGTTGACTTTGAAATTGAAGATTTTAATAATTGTTTAGAAATTGTTTAGAACTAAACTTATAACAGAAATTATTTTGCTTTCACTTTATTAAAATTGACTTGATCGATTCATCGTATTTTAATAATAGGAATATTTCAGTACTTTCCTCAGGGCCCACGTACCTACCCTTTGCATTAGGTACAAAGAACCACCGACAGGATAAGACAAAAATGACAGCTAGAGATTGACACAGATCAGCAGACAGAGAAACAGTATCTGTAAGGCAAGATCTTTAACTGTCACCATATTTTCAATGGGAATCAAAGAAAAATAAAATTCTAAAGAATACAATATAGTACGGTTGGTGGGGACTTAGAATAGTTCCTTACATATGAAAAAGCATTGGGAAAGCCTGGAAGTGAGGGATAAGGACCATACCACCAGCAACAGGAAAGCAGGAGACAACCTCACTATAAAATAATGATCAAAATGAACTACCTACCTCCTACAGAACATGTTTCATCTCGGGGTCTCAGCGGGGCATTGGCGGTAAGAAATGCAGAGCAGAGCTGAAACACCTCTTGAACCAGTGAGAAAGCATCCGTTGATGTAAAGGATAAAGAGAAGTCAGGGAAGAGATGCAGAAAGGAGAACGTGCTGAGATTGATCAGTCAGGTATGCAGGTCTGGAAGCAGCTTTGTGGAAGGGTAAGAGGCCAGAGGAGAAAAGACATAGTGTGGACATGAGATGCTGGCATCGCTTTCATGATTATCATCCCTCGTGCTACACCTATTTGCTGTTATTAGTTTAAGTCCGGTAGAGCAAACAATGAAGAGAAATTTCTTATAGGGAAACCACTCAGTAGCATTGTCCATCCCATGTACTGTGTCCAGCAAGAGCCATATAAAAATACAGCACAGCATGCAATTTCATAATGCAACTGTTTTGTCATTCATTTGCATGTGTGAGCTAACTTAAAATCACACAATCCATCAAATCTGGTATTTGATGTCTTGATGATGCAAGATGTTCTTAGAATAGAAGCCTGTCTGGTATGTACATATGCTCATTTTTTTTAATGATCCCTCATTTTATTTCATCTTCCCCAAACTGCAGCAGGATGGCCAACCATTGTGAACGGGAATCACAAAATGTCACTGACAAGCTGTAATGTCAGAAAGTGGGAGGCCAAACAAACTGCACGATGAAGCTAACAGATAGCAGGTAGCTAGCATTTTTATGTATAGTTTGGAATATTAACTGTGAATTTGCTCTTTATGCCAGGGAGGTCTCAGGCAGGTGGCAGAAGCGCTCTGTGCAATCCACGGCCATTAATGCCTCCTCCAAGATGGAACTTTTTTCTTGAAGAAAATAAAGCCACAAGCAGGAATCATGATTGTAACATGAGAAAGCAAGATTTCAAAAGCAAATCTTAGGCATTTCTGTTTCTGCATTAAGTAGAACAGAAGCTTTTGTTAGCTGCTGGTTCTAGTTCCAAAAAGTGAAACATCACTGCCCCCTTCTGTAATCCAAGAAAGCTGTATCCTTCAGCTACCTAAAATGTCTATATGCAAAGGTAGCTAGTTACACACTAGCTGACACCGACATTGACGTACTGAACTTGCCCAAAATATGAAGCAAAAGGTTTTAGTTCATTTGTCCATAATTATTTTCATGTTTGTATTAGTCTTGAAGAGCCTGATAAAGATCTAGCCTCAAAGAGAACAAATAAGAAATAGATACACTGGAATGTTTTGATTAACAGTTTGTGTATAAGACAGAATCATGCCCATTTCTGAATTTACTAAAAAGCTTTCAGAAATTTCCAACATTCACTGAAATGTCATCTGGGTCTTAAATGAACTAGCTTTTCCCCCACAGTTTTCAGAGAAATTATATACAAAGTTGTTGTTAAATTGCCCTACGCTCCAGGGAAAGTGGAAAATCACTGACTGGATAACATTTCCAGAAGGACCCTGGAGACACTTACCCACCTCTTCATGTCAGCTGAAATTTTACCATCGCAGCCCATGGCATTCTGCTTTAGCCTCCCTTTTTGCAACGTTTAGAAATCCAGTGCGTATTCAATCTGCTCTTGCCAACCTCCATGTGAACAAGCAATTCCCTCGTTCTGCCCACATTATCGTATCCTCCACCCAAGACTTTCCCATTTCTCATTCTTGTTCAACTTAAGTCTGCTTTGGGACTGCGTCTGTAAACTGCCATGATTTGATGCACCCTGGCCATGGTACGTGAGGAGAGTGTGCCAGAGCACAGAGAACGACACTTAAAAGCAACAGTTCATGGTTGAATTGCACTTGTAGCTTCTAAGCTTTCCTAATGTCCAAACCCCTCTGGTTTTTTCCAGTTCCTGCAACTTGATTGTACTGACTTTCCTATTGTCTTTTCCAGAGGCTTTTCCGGGACCTTTTCCATACAGTAACATCGCGGGGCACCCACTCCTGCTTTAAGCCTCCTCTTAAATACTTTTTCAGCTACAACCAACACACTTTCAAGCCTCACTTCTGAAAGCAAAAAAGTGAGCTCAACAAACTGAAGGCTCCCTTATGCAAGTTTAAAATAGACTTGAAATCCAGAAAGATTTTGTTTATTGAAAGCAGGCATCAGCAACAGTCCTTAACTACATAGGCTGAAACTCTGGATTGTGGATTTCCCTGCAGTGCCGAGGCTTATTATTTCTTGGGGAGTAAACTGAACTATTGGTGTATTTGAAAAGAATAGCGCTTACAGATCATCTTTTCTACAATGCTATAAACCTCACCTTCTTCCCACCATTGCCTCCTGTGCTGCTGGAAAGGGTACGTGTTAGAGAAGCAGCAGCTTCAACGATTAATAGATTGTTGAATATGAAAAGGCAAGAAAAAAGTAAACTTCATGTGCCCACAGCTGCCCAGAAAGGGGAAGGAATTCCTCCTAATCTCATGATTGTCCCCCTGGGGAAAAGGTACAAGCCAGCACCCTGTTGAATTGTATGCAAATAGAGATACCCTGTGGAACACAGGCAAGTTTCTTAATCTTCTCACTTGCCCTCTCAAGGCAGAGTATTCTTTGTTATCACAGTAGTGCAGTGAAGAGAAATGTCTATTAATGTTTATTTGCTAAGCCGAAATAGGGAAACCACGTGAATGATGAGATTCTTATACATAAAAGTACAAGAAGTTATAGATTTCTTTTGTTAAATAAACATGCCAGGACCGCAAGAGTCTCTGTTAATGGACATTCCTCATCTAGCGCAGCTCTGCAAGCCAGAGCTGATTTATGCTGGAGGGAAGATAAACATATAGGTATGTTTTGAAAGCTGAGCCAGGGCCCTTACACTTTAATTGCTTTGAACTGCCCTATGATTTTTTTTTATTTCATTCCCGTTTACAACACTGACGTATAGACACAATGAAAGTGCAATGCAAATATAATTATCTTAGTGTCAGGTTGATTCAGTGGGGTGTGAGTAGCTCAGTTTCAGTCATTGCTGATGCCAAGGCCACAGATACCGTAATTTTTAAGAAAACAGCTGTCTTCTGCTTCTGGAAATACTGCCAAACAAATGTGTGCATCTCAAACTAGCGGCTCTGGGTAAGTGATCAAAAGGCTGACTGTTCTACTGGGACTAGGAAGAAAAGTGAAATATGCAATAAATAATGGTCAGGAAAGTAAAATTGGAACAGGAGTGGAGTTTGAACGACACAAGAATGGTGCCCACCATGTGATGCCTGCAAAGGCAGGGAATGAAAGGTCGATAAAGAAACTCTTTCCATCCCTACATAAGGTGATGGGGAGGTTAATAGTAGTAATGTCTATCAGTGGATGAAGTCAGGCACAGAGAGTCCTTTTCTCCACTTATAGTAATTGCAGGATCGCAGGAAAGGAGCACAGCATTGACACACACAAGCCCACACACTGAAGCACGATGCTGTGTCCAAACTGATGAATCCCACTGAAATCGTACTAATGCTCAAAACCCAAAACATTCAGTATTTTAAAGCCCTTTACAACCCTGTTTGAAAATGAGAAATAAAACATATCTGCTGTAGCGCATAAGAAAATATTTAATGTTTAGACATCAAGTGTAAATTTGTGACGGCGGTCAGCTTGCATTAACTGCGTGACTCCTATTAACCTCTGCACTCCTCTTTGGCTAAGTTCCTTCTCACACTCGCTTTGACAGCAGACTCCCAAAGCCATTTTTCCTGGCTGTTAACATAATACTACAAAATGGGGACTACGTAATGATGCAGGAATGATTTTCTCTGCAACCAGCGCTGCAGTTGATTTCAAGTGATAACACAAGGCACCCCACAACTGCTTCGTTTAGGGCAAAGAGTGAGTTTATAGCACAGTCTGTAACTGGTGGGTGGAGAGTTATGCATCTCATATTCCCCCAATACAATCCAACAGCAGCTCTGGGCTCATTTTCCCCATCTTTTTATGAGATTGCCTCAGAAATTATTCCCTAGATATCCTGCTGTATCACTAGGGGCCAGCAAGGGCTGGAACGACTTTCCTCCTGTGTAAATATACAATCCCAGTAAAGTCAACTACTGTTCCATCTCTGTGCGGGTACCGTGGCTCTAATGGGTTTCAGCAGAGTGGTTTTGCTGTGCCAGAACGCCTACAGAACCCGTTATGGTTGTCCATTTGCCGACACGGTGGCTTGTCAAATGAGTGTCTGATGGTATGTATGAATCACAAGCCTTCCCATTTAAACCTAGGCCAGCGTTCGCTGTAACTTGCAATGATATAAACATCCGTAATGAGGAAGCTGGCACATGCACAGAGCGTCATTCCCATATACAACCCAGAGCATTTTTTAATTTCCCACCTGAAGGAGTGATGCCTGTAAATTAAAATGAGCCCTTCTGCTGTGATGCTGGCCAATTCATTAGGCAATCAAATAATATGCTGTCAGTCACATTTAGGGCATGTGCGAGTAGCTTTCACGGCGATTTTACCATGCTGTAGTATGCACGTGATAAACCACTAAACAAACAAGTTCCACTGCCGAAGGAAGTTACAAAACAAGCAGAGACAGAGGCAAAGTGATGGGCAGCAGACCAAGACTCAGAGGATGTCAAGAAGTGGTCCTTTAGAAAATAAGTCTGTTTAGACCATAATTAACCACATGCTTCAATTTAGCATAATATTAAACCTCAGGAAAGCGTATGAACCTACTTCTCTCTGTATGAGAAGACCGGAATCACTTGATCGGTGTGTTTCAGTGAAACACCGTTTCGTGAAAGCTTAGAGATTTTACAGGGGCTATAGATGTTAACATTTTGATGGGTGCAGGACAAACGCCCTTCTAGATAGGGCAGACTTGATATTTTTGATCTGAAGAAACCCAAATAGTTTCATGTCACTACTTAAAAAAAGAATAGCTTTGTTTTTATTTTAGTCTGAAGTAAAAATAAATCTGGAAATCATGAAAGTTGTTGCAAAACAGAGTTGTTGTTTCTCCTGGCAGGAGAAACTATGATATCAAAGATAGGCAGCCAAGTATCGCGGATCACTGAATAGTTTTAACATCTTCCATAAATCCTTATTACACTGATCTACTCACAAATATTGACTCTGTTTCAGGAATGCACTTAAATATGTTCTTTTGAAGTCAGCATCACAGAGCCGATCTCCTTCAGGGAGGCGCAAACAGCTGGTTGGAGATGTGCAAAGGGTAGTCACTGGGGGTTGCTGAGGAAGGAAAAAGATGGCAAAACGTCTTTGTCAGCCAGATGATCTAATTTCCCCCCATGCTAGAAATAGCATGTCAGGAATCCAGAGATTTAACACCAGTCATTGCACTTCTTTTCTTGCACAGGAGTAAAGTGCTTCCAATGGTTTCAAAGCATTAGACGTGTTGTTCTGGCCCCAGGAATCCTGCCATCAGCTGGTTTCAAAATGTTCTTACATCTTAGCACATGGTCAATTGTTTTCCTCATTTGAGGGCCTTTGCTTCACACGATATATATCGTAACGTAAACTTCTCACACACGTCTGCATCCCTTAGGACTGATTCTGATCTGAAAGCTGCCTTTGCATGCTATGGCTATATCAACATCATCAGGAACATGCAGTCCAAATGTAAGCTACAAATGCTGTATTTTACAGACAGTTTATGCAAAATTACAGCCCTACAGTTCAAATGGGCAATGGAGGAAAAAAAAATTAACTAGAATGATTAAGACAGACACCATTCCAATTTAAATTATATACCTTATACAGGAAGACAGACATGTAGAAACCAACATTTAGGTTTTCAGATGAGTAGATCTTTTTAAAATGATGCCGGCTGCTTTGACATAAAGTTGAACTACCTGTGTCAAGGTTTTTCATTTTTAAAGCTCAGCATGAAATCCCTGAAATTCATAAACTCCCCCCCCCCCCCCCCCGAAGTTTCTGGGAATATTAAGTGCTGTAATTTCTTTCTTGAAAGAAGTTCCCACCCTCTGAATCCCTATGAAAGGGTTACCACCGCAGCAGAATAGCATGAAATAGCACTACGCCATAAAGAGAAAGCGGCACAAATGAAGATACAGATATCTGGAGATGTGTTACGCGCTGAGGAAACGGTGAGGTTTGATGCTCACCATCAGCAGCTGCTAAAATTCTTATCATAAACTCATGTTAGGAACACCGATGGTTTTGATGTATAATTCACACCACATGGATCTCCTTGAGTAATTCTCTACGGCCAGGTCTACTTGCAGCAAAATCATGTTTCAACTTTTTAAATACATTCCCAATACAAAACAAGCCTTTTGCTTTTTTTTTTTTTTGCAACTAGAAGAGAACTTCCAAAACATGCTTTTGCTAAGGTGGATTTTTTACAGGGAGAGATACTTCGAGATGAAAAGCTGCTCTCCTACAACAGCCTCTGGCCTCTATTAGAGATGTTCATACACTCCACAACTGGCATGAAGAACTCCTCACTGGGCCATTGCTTCAATCAACTGAATTCCTCCCTCCATACAATTTTACATGGCTATATATATTTTATCCTATATTCATCTCTCACTATGTAATCACAGCAGTCACAAACAAACCTGACTTTAGTGGAGAAGCCTGGCATCTACACAGTGAATATGATCCTTCTAACCCACATTGTGCCATTTATTTCACATAAGCAAAATGCATTCTCCAAAATCTATTTTCCAAAGTGCAAATTCATCAGTGAGGGACAGTGTTTGCCTGTGCTCTGCACCACATCAAGTGAAGTCACTTTGTGGTGTCAGATTTTAGCCACAGTCACGTTCTTTATTTCAGCTCTTCCCCAGACATCTTTCTAATAGCAGGTGGTGCATAAATCAGTCACCGCTTATTGTCCCACAGCCCCAACCAACCAAGGGGCTTTTCAGCACTTCCCTGGAGCCTTGATTCTTAACTGGCACATCCGTGCAAGCTGTATATAAATACTTTGAGTGGGTTCCTTTTTGCATTCTTTATATTGTGATAAATAGAGCAGGGATCAGAAATGTGAGAGAAGAAAAGATTATTTTCTATTTCACTACAGACTTCAAAGGCAGTAGATGCAACGTGTCCAGAAAATATGAAAAAAACGCTCTCAAATGGAAGAAATTGGGTAAGCACCAGTTATAATCAAGAAAATATCAATAGAAAATGACGTAGCATGGGCTATAATACCTGTACTCTGTCTCTAAAACCAAAGAAAGCATCAAATTCAGTGCTTTCAGTACTCAAAATTGAATCCTGGGGGGTTTGTTTGGTTGGTTTCAGTTTTTCCCTTTTGCCATTCTTCTGTACAAGAACATAGCTGATCACAGAATTCCAGTAAGTTAGGAAAAGTTTGTAAACAATTACTAGTCATAAAAATCTAACAAAAAGGTTTCAGAAGTTCAAAATTTTTCCCCTTTTCTCAGACTTCAGAACTGACCGATTTTATGAAAGACATCAAAACACTGCATCGATAGCTATCAAAATTGTTCCTACTGAAATAATTCTTGAATTGCTTTCCAAAATTGTATGCTATAGGTAAAAGACTAAGTGAACCCCAAACAAAGAAGCAAGCAAACAGTAGTGCATCACCTATAATCAAAGCCACTAAAGAACAGTTTCTCTACACACTTTATTTGTTCCTCCTGAGAGCAGCAGCTATTGCCATCCTATTGTCAGTTTTTTGTTTGAAGACGACCTCTACTTGCATGAATTAGACAATGCTGGAATGTTCTTAAAATGCAAAGTATCCGCTTTTTAAAAAAAGTAAGTTCATGAGAGTACTACATTCCAATGTGTCATTTGATTATAAAATAAACCCACCCATTAGCAGGAGGGTTTATGTGGGCTTTCTTCTTGTGCTCACTTGAGCGAATTCCGAGCACTCCCTCTTAGACTCATGAACCCGTGGGGCACTTTGGTTATTTTCCATCCAGTTATCTTCATTCTTTTGCACTGATGAACTGCAAATCCTACATGACTGCCTAAGTTGCTTCGGCTGTCTCTGATGGGCTGCATTGCAACGGGAAAGCAAACAGAGGGCCAGATATCCTCTGGCAGTTTTCACTTGACTGCAATTAGACAGACATTTTTCATTGCTGGGTGGGCAGCGGCCAACCAGCTGCTGGGTAAACAGTAATGGTGATTGACATAAGAATCTCTAGTATTCTTGTAAAAAACATTTTGGAAAAAAGCAAATAACGGCTCTGAATCGCAATTATTTCTCTTGTCTGCCCAAAGACAACACAGAGATATAATCTGCTTTAGTTTTGCTCTTTTCCTTCAAAATTGCAGCGAGGATACTCTTATTTTGACAAGCGATTAGGATCTCTTTGGAAAGGATCAAAACCCAATGTACCTTTCAAGATGGGAAAGTTTTCTGTAAGAGTCCAATGGGAAAAGGTGGGGGAAAAGTTTTAAAAATCATTAGACCTTGAAAGCTTCTCAAACTTTCTTGTTTACGTCGGCTGGGCATTTTGAAAGCCTACAACCAGAGAAGTAATTGTGCAGGCCAGAACTGAAGACAGGACCCTAATATTACATGAAATATTCATACAGAGAGATGGATAGGTTTGCCCATACGTTATTTTTGTTCTAAAGGCAGCAGGTCTCAGACCACATTTTCTGTAGGGACTTCATCCTCATTCAGACTGCACTTCCGACTGCTGAATGGCCGGTGCCTACCTGGTTACTCTGTAAATGAGTATATATGTGTAAATGAGTGTATTTGTATTCTTTGTAAAAATATACCCCTAAAAAAGACAGAGTGGCAAAAAATGATTACAGAGTATTACTTGATATGATGGAAAACAGAGCCCTCTAGTGGTCTCCGATTGGCATAATATTAAAAGCAGTTAAGAATTTAAGGGAAGAAAGTGAATGATCTCAAACATGACCTCACAAGAAACAAATCTTAGTCCACAGCTAATAATATTGAGGGGAAATTGCCCCCGTGGATGACTATGGCGGTCTCCAGAGGTTTTCTACACTTAGTTTGCAGAAAAACTTCAAAAGTTGCCATTCATTATGTGTATGAAAAAAAGATCTTAGGCAGCTCTTATGAAGAAAGCATTTCTCAGCGAGATATATATGATGCTATTGTACCATACGTGAGCTGTGCTGATATAACAAGCACATATTATATACATATGCCGAGAAGTGTATGAACATGTACATGAACTGTGCTGATATAACAAGCACAATATATACAAATTTTCTTTGGAATAAATAACGGGATGAAAAAAGCATGAAGTATTTGAAAATTTAACTGGGCTTCACAGTGTATTGGCAGTGGTGGCAGTCAATCTTTTAGTAACTCTTTAAGAAGAGTGATGGTACTCGAGACAAGGGCTTTATGTTTGACATGAGAAAATAAGTTCCCAGAGGAAGTATGTAAAATCAAATGAAATGGTCCAAGTGAGAGGCTGGAAGACAAACTTTGCAGGTCAGGATGAATATCAGCCGTGAGAATCCTCATGTGTTTGGGTCAGAGGGAAAAGTACTGCAGAATTAGCGATATGAAACTGTAAGAAACAAAGGTGTTTTAGATGTTCGGATGAAGGCTGTATCTGAGGTATATCAACTCAGACTTTGGAAAAGACTTTCCAGAGTACAGTCATAGACGCAGAAGAGGCTGAGGAGGGAAACAAGTGAAAAAAACTATTTAGATAAACTTCCACAGAAAACCAAGGGGAGGACGAGGAAGCTTTGCCAAAGTACATATTAAAGGAGGTACCGAAAACACACCAGGAGAGTGAGGAAAAAAATGGGATACCAGGGAGAGTAAACAAGACAGAGGGTACAGGTGTGCTGGCAGCGAGACCTGCTTGCTGCCCGTGCCAAGCTGACAAGACAGGATTATAGGTCTTCACAAAAAATAATATAAGTAATTTGGCAGTGTAAATAGGTCAAATAGCTATGTATGTGTTGGTGCCAGTTTTGCAGCTGTTTTTCTTTAAACCAAGAATTCACCTATATATACAGAAAGTATAAAATTAATATTCCTGCCTTCACCTTGTAGGAATCCTGAATAATATCTCATGATTGAAATAAGTTCATAAAGTGAAGTTTTGTAAAAGAATCAACTCATTCTCTGTAGATGTTAAATTTTTAGTGGTATCAATAAATATGCAAATGGTAACACAGAATTCCTAAATTATACAACGTATGTCCAGGCATCTGCTTTATACACTCCAGGATCTTAAGCAATCCTTTGGCAAAGGTACATAACCAGCCATAAAAATCTGGCAAACAGCAGTTTGTAAGAAAGATTTGTGTGGTCTTCGTACCAGAGGGTTCCCAGCACTGTCATTAAAGGCTTATCTCGGGAAAGCACTTGGAAAAATCTGTTCTTCCTTTAAAGAACAACCTCATCAGTCAGAGCTATAGGGGTCATCTGTCATGACCATCAACTTCCCTCTCTGTCCAGCATACCTCTGCAGAGTTAGAGCATAAAAAGATAAGTTCCATATGCAAAAAATCAAGGGTCAAACATCACCTGGCTATATTTCTAGATGGCATCTTCAAATCTCTACCCCTACATCTGCTTTTTCTTCTCAGTGCTGGCATGGCTTTTATCAGCTTTACCACTTGTAGTTCATACACCTATCAAAAAAGTATTGCTGAACTTAGTGACAGGCATAAAAGTTTGAAAAGATTCCATCTTTCGTACAGCGGGGGAAGTTATTTCCTTTGAACATGCTGTCAGCTTCAAACAGGGTAACGGATTAGTGAAGAGTGCTCAAACCAGTATTTTGTTTCATATTTTGCCGTGTAAAAAGATTCTGAAAGCTGCCGTGTCTGAATAAATAGAGAACTGCAACCTGAACAAGCTGGCAGAGATACAACTTGGGAGGTAATTTAAGACAGCAGTGTCAAACAGGCAAAGATGTACAATACCTAGGACAAAAAATACTAGGAAAAAGATTAGCCCACCATCTAGCAAATGCAGGAATGCACCACCAGAGTGCCAAATACAGACTCCTTTTCCTTCTAAATGGGAAAGGAGTTTGCATTTGGAAGTACAAAATTTTGAACACTGTTGTGTTATCATGACAACAAACTCCCAAAGGGACCACAGTAGTCTGAATTGGGATTCATTCTTCAGACTCAATAAAAGAATTATTTTTTGCAATGATAAGACACAGGTTTTGGTGCAGCTTTGCAGAGGATAGCTCCTGCATTTTAGGCAAGAATATCAAAGCAGGGAGCAGAGGATGAACTCTTTATTGACTGGTCTATTAGGACTTCATTCAAAGGCCAGTGGAGATGATAGAGATCACAGCATCACAGAATGATTGAGGTTGGAAGGGACCTCTGGAGGTCATCTTGTTCAGTCCTCCTGCTCAAGGAGGGCCACCTAGAGCAGGTTACCCAAATGATGAGTAAAGCTTTCTCATGGCTGGCAAAATTGCTGTAATTTCAATCAGACACTGTTCACAGTGGAAAGAAGCCTTATCAGTAATAGTCCTAATTCCTAGTAATAATAATAGCTGTGCTGAACTTCATTTTCAGGAAGAAAGGTGATCAAGAATGTAAAGATGGGACATCCTCTACAATCCTGCAGAGTTTCTGTGCCACAGCCACTCAATATACATAACTAGCCAGGAACAGAGATCCTTCTGATTTTGGTGGCTGAAGAAGTGTCCCTAGTGATTGCTACAGAAAAACACTCCTCTGCTAAAGGAATTGAGGGGTTCAGCAGCCTCTGGCATCACTAATCGTAAGGTCTGCTGTGATTCATTGTGGGATCTTGACCCAGCGAACGTACAACTCTCCAAGGACAGCACTGGGCCACGGTGTACCAGCTGAGGTCCTTCCCATGGAGCCAGGCACAGGGATCTCTTTTGTCTCCTCGCTCTTCAAAAGGCATTTGACAAGGTAAGGTGTTTGAGGATGGATCGATACACAACAATACATAACAGTGCATTGATCAAACACAGCTCTTGACCTCCTCTCTACTGCACTAATGTTGCTGTTTTTCAAGTGACTGGCCAAAGCAAGGGCCTAGAAAAATAAATTGTTCTTGTATTCCATTAAAGAACAAGTTTGTGAAAAGAAACTAGATTTGATGAGTTGTCTGTTTTGAACTAGTCAGATCTCCACACCAGACTGACAGTCACATTTCTACCCACATTTCTAATGACAGGAGACAGGTTATGATGTTCAGTTCTGCTGCTGCTTTCTTAAGGACAAGTCACACCGCTCCTTCTAACCATTAGCACACATTCCTATCTTCTGAGTGAGGTCAAGAAGGACAATAGGATCTTAGATAAAGCATATGGCCCTCTCAGAGAAAAGAAAAATAACGGATTTCTAGTTGCAACACTCTGAAGTTGTATGACTGGAAACGTCAAGTGCATTTTACTCACTGATGGCTATGAACAGATACGCTCAGTGCTGCATGATATCCAATTGCTATTTGTAGTTGCATTATCCAAACATGGCTATTTTCCACCCAAAGTTTCTACAACTTCAGCTCCTGGTTGTGTTATCACCTGCCTCTTACTGCAAGTTTCTCTCTCCCCCAGCAATTCAAACAACAACCTTTGTCATACCTGGTTTTCCCTTTTGAACATTTGGTTCAAATCTCCCATCTCCTATCTCCCACAGGTTCCGTCTGCCTCTGCACTCAGTAGAGAGTGAGATCTCTCAGTCCCTGGAGAAGCTGCCCTAACTAGTCTCCTGGAGGCAAGGCTATTAACATAAAAACAAAAGGTGATTATTTTAGTGTGAAGAACAGATGTATATGAGTTTAAAAAACTAACATCTGCCTGGCTAGAGTGGGATAACAGCTGATAATTGTCACTCAAAGACACCAGTTTCTTAATCATGGTGGATTCTCAAAACACAGCTAGCAGCAGTTTCCATAACATATTTAACGATAATGCTTGCAGTCATACAGCAATTTTTGAACGCAGATGTCTAAAACAGAACGCTTAGCTCTTCATTGAGACAGCCACGTGTCTTCTCACAAATACTAAGCAGCCACAAGGCAACAGAAGGTACTTGTGCTCAGCACTATTTGGAAAAAAAAAAAACAAAACAAAACAAAACAAACCCAGAATGCTCTTATGATTTAGATGTTCCTATAAGCATTTCTGAAGACAAAGAAATATCAATCTATGCATGCAGCTGGCCTGAACAGAGCACATTTTGTTAGTGATACTGTTTACTTCACCCTTCCTACCTATCATTTCTTGTGGTCAATGAGACTGTCATGTTTTGCTTTACTTAGCACAGTCCCTGAAATAACCAGGGTATTGGATTTGGTGACTCCACAGGTCCTTCCCAATCCCATATTCCTAATCACTTTGAGGAAGGCAACGTTTCCTTCCATGTGCTTATGAGGTCCTCTCCTAGTCTTAATTGAGACCGTGGGCATAATCCAAATGCAAGCCATAATCATAACAATTTAATTAGAATTATTAAATCCAGAGAGCCAAAGCACTTAATTAAATAAGCAGCTTGGTTTCTAAGCACAGAGACATGCTTCAGATCACTGCAGTCATAAAATTCTCACTGTGCAAAATTATGAGTTGTTGTTTGATAACAATCAATAGAACAGACTATTGAATAAATACCTTCTGACTTGTTTTCCAAACCATCATATTGGTCCCAATAGTTTGCAAGACAGATATAAATAACAATTCAATTGTGTTCCCACGGTCTTGCCGTTATTGGTATATAAATAACCACTGACATGACCAGACAAAAAGAGAAAGAAGGGTAGTTTGTCAAAACTTGTAGATAATTGTCACTATAATCTCTGTAAAGGGCTATAACTGCCAGGGTTACTGTCCATATCACTTGCGTTCATAGCAGGGCTTTTTTGTTTGAAGTTCACCACAGCTTCCCAGGGTCAAGGACTGAAAATATTTAAAATATGCGCTTATAAATTAGTACTAGAGATGACAGGTGTTAGGAATCCAAACACGTATTACATATAGGGCATTGCAAATCTCTTACGGGTCTGATTCAGATTACCGGCTTTGGTTTGGTTCCTGTGGGAATAGTCTCGGGGTCCTTTCTAGTCTTAAAAATTTATTCCTCTCTTCCAGTCTTACTGAAATCAACGGAAAGTCTTTCCAGTTCTCATGTGGATCACACATCTACAACTAATGTGCAACTAAAAATAAAAAAAAACCTATAAAATAACATATCCTTGCTGTGGCCAAGTATCATCCATAGCCAATTTCTACTAACATACATGCAGGGCCAATCTTTGATAGTTGTGTGGGAAGTTATTCCTGAGTATGAGTCTATATCTCAGCAGTGCCTGGCGCCCATGAGTTTCATGCGAGCCCCCTCACGCTGCAGCGAGCACCATGGGCCAGCTCACCAGCCCAGAGTTTCAGCAAAGCTGGGCCAGGTCCATAAGCTTGTGCTGTGAGCCTGCCAGAACGTGGCCATGAGTGCTTCTGGCCCCTTGAGTTCCTACTGCCCTATGAGTACACGTGGCCCCGCGGATTCTTACTTAAAGCACTTATCAGCGTGTGCTTAAAGTTGGGTGAGGGTATCCTTCCCCTGAGGTAAAACTGTTCACGTTCATCTCCAGTAAACCAGGACTTGCTTCCTGTGGCTGGACTAAATTTGAACCCTTCAGAAATGTGCAAATGACACGGAGCAAAACCGTCACCCATCCTCAGAGGAAGTCCTCCAAACAATACATCCGTTACTTTGCCTCCTGATAGCAAAGGTGGCCATGAGCAGCTGTCCCTAGCCTTGGCCTACCTGGAGCATAAGTACTGGCAAGAACCAAAATAAAATCTCCTTGCACAGCACATGATGTAGGCCACAGTTTCAGGGAGAAGTTTCTTCTGCCCAGGACTGCCACAGGACTGCAAATGCGGTGACCCAGCCCTGGGCGCTGATGGCACCAACAAGGCACGCGTGCACGTAAGAGTGACTGGTAGATCGTAGATCCCCCACTCTGTGCTCCTTCAGCCACAGGGCCGTGTTGGAGGCTGCCCTGGGAGACAGTACAGCAATCAGGAAAAAATTTAAGGGGTGCGCGAGAAATCAAACATCGTCAGTACATTTGGGATGAGCAAATAGGGTCATGAGACAATGAATTTCCATTTGCTGCTCTCTCATCCCACAACTTACTTTCTACCTTTACCCATTTTGTGCCTCGGGCTCTTTTGTGATACGCACTGCCCTGAATGCATCATATACAATGTGGCATCCATGTATATACATACACACACACACACACGCACAAGTTGTGCAAACCCAGCAAGAACTCAGAAGAAAATATTCCTCGAGCCTCATTCCCAGCTATTCAACCTGCGAGCAGCAGATGGCAGCCCTACTGCCAATCCTCGTCTCCGCCGAGTTCAGGCTGCCCTTGCAAGCGCCGCTTTCTCACGCTTCAGCCCCACAGCATGAGCAAATCCTGCTCTTTCCCACCTCTCCTGGGTTTTTGGTATTGCCCATCACTGCAGGTAATTGCCAGGTAAACTCAGTCTGCTGTGATCTGAATAGAGCTTTTCACCCTCTTCCCTAGCGTAATGCCAGTGACGGTACCCGAGTTTTGTAAAATCACTGCCCGTGGTGAAAGCCTGAATGTAAATGCCTCATGGATGGACATGCCATCACTGGCACGGCTGCTTCCTCGGCTGAAGAAAGAGTGGGCAGAGGAAGACCATTTACACCTCTTGTAGAAAAGACTATTTACATGAATTTTCCTAAACCCAGTGCTTTCAGTGCTGCAGGGCTTTAGGCTCACTCACTTTGAATTTAACTATATGATTTGTCAGTAGTAGGCAGCCCCTGCCTTGTAGAAACTTTGAACTCGGGTCTTTGTTGTCAATCTGCATTGTTCTCTTCCTTTGAAAGAAGAAATCTGTCCTGTATGATATGTCGCAGTGTGGTAATATTTTTTGAGTGATGTTTTCCTGCAAAGTAAATAAGCGATTGTCTGCATATCCCATCCTCAGCCCTTCACTGTTTCTCCTTGTACAATCACTTACACAAGCACAGAATACAAAGGAGAATAAAAGCTTTTGCTTTTTCTTCATACAAATGTATAGGAGAATACAGAAGCTATGCCTGGCAGAGAGAAGCATACCCTCTTGCTTGGCATTAGTACCCGCATTTCGTTATCTGCATTCTGCCCTGCACCTGCCCAGGTGCCAATTCATGTAATGTTTGTGCAATTAGTTCAAATTCAGAAAGAAACAAAAATAAATTCCTCTTTTCCCTGCAGTTGCTGTAATATTTTCCAGTATAATTATGACTCCTATGAGGGTTTTAGGTAGGAGAACAAAACAGGCTTAAGAGGAAAACTCAGTTGGAACTTTGTCTCTTGACTGGCTGCCCTGTGTTGTGAGGCTCATGGCAAATAAAGTCGCCATGCCAAAGCATGGGAAGCTTTCTATAACCAGAAAAAAAAATATCCGAGAGCAACAATATTTATTTTCCACACTCCATTAGTAGCCCAGAAGCAATTCAAGCATGTTACTAGAAACTGAATCCGACTAATTAAAAATAATGTTCCAAAGCTACACTGATGTCTTTTGCATCTGGAGCTGGCTTCTGCAAATAAACATACACAAAAACAAGGACAAATCACAATAAATCTAAGCAGACAGGTACAAGCAAATTGCTCTGTGGAAGTGACATGTCTCTTTGCTTAAATGTCTACCGCAAATCCCAAGGAGACATGGTAGGATTTAATCTAATTGGGTTTGCCACTTCCCTGCAGCTTAATGTGAGAATAACTGCAATTATATATGACTGTACTTAGCTCAGTACCAAAAATCCATTTATTAGGCTATTAGAATCTATAGAAACCAGGGGTTTGAGATCATTTGGATATGCTGGTTACATACTTGGTCCGCTAGTTGTTTTGTGGTTACAGCTTCCAAATTGCTACTGATGAGGTGGTAGCAGAAAAGCAGATGCAGTTAAGCATTTGAATGGATGGCTTAGAAAGATTTTCTTCTCGCTTCAGGATCCGTAATGGCACCTTATATGTTGGCTCAATGCTCTGCAAATCTCATAACGTTCAGCAGGAGACTGGGAAACCAAGAGGTTGCTGAGGTTCAGAAATCTGTTCATCATAAAGTAAAGCACCTTTGCATGTGTGGGGCCCCACAGAGTTGGCCCAGCACAGCACAGAGATGAGAAAAGAATTATGTTTAAGGCCAGCCTTATGGGGCAACAGAGGGAAGAGCCTCTATTCTTCTAGTTTTTAGCATTTGAGAGGGTGCAATTAGCAAGAAACACAAGAAAAGCCATTGGGCCATTCCAAAAAAATGTGGTATCGCCGCTCTCCCACCTGTTCAGTCTGCAAGCAGAGCAGATGACTGGTACGCTCAGCGTGGGGCAAAGCACGATGAAGCCGCAAAGCCCTGTCCTTTAAGCTTTTGTCAGCTCACGCAACCATAATAAAACTCTTCTTGCCAAACAGATGGTTTTAAATGAGGCAGTAAACTCTCACAATTTCATTTTTCCTACATCACGGTGATTGCTGGGAGAAAGGTGGATTTTCTTGGAAGTCTGCAAAACTTCATGTATAGCCATAGTCCTCCAAAGGCAAAAGATTAACAAACGGTTGCTTCCGCTCGCCCATACTGCAGTGAATGCCCGACAGTGGGGAAAGATTCGGGGCTGTTTGTGACTTGTCAGACACCGCCATTCAAGAGGTATTGGGGTCATATTCAACATGCAGATTTGTTTTAGGAAACCAGACTTAAAATATGTGATCATTCAGGACCTGGGATTATGAAGGCTTGATTTTGCTCCCAGCAAACTGAGTGGCGATGTACCCGTTGAGATAGCTGCTGTGAACGCAGCCTTTATGTGCCCCATCCAATCTAACTTCACTGGTAGCCAAGATGTTAATAACCTTGCATAATAGTCTGGGTTACACATAATTTTAAATGGGTTTCTCTTGCAGGGGCTCGACTGATCCAAACACACGAGTATCGCAAATGAACATAATTCCACCAAGCTCTGCCTGAATCAGACACCCCACCAATTACCTGCAAGTTGAAACTCAAAGAACATTAGTTAAGGTCCCTGTCCAACAGCCGCAAAACACTACAGTCGAAATCTTCTCTGGGAAATTAATAAATTTAAACATAGTTATGGGCAATTCTTTTGGTAAAAGAACACAAAACAGAGAGGATTGCTTGGCAAAATCATTATCCTCACTGCTCGCATTGCAGCTCGACAAACATGAGTGGCAACCACTCACCAAAGGTGGAGGCAGACTGAACCAGTCTGGTTTTCTCCTGCCATCTATCCTTAGGACTGCTTAAAAAGGTTCTAATTAACACAATCACTCCAAATAATGTCTAAAATGAATCCACAATTCAAGTTATCAGCTGCCTGGTCTGGCTCCCAGTTTTGAAGTCGCTTATCTTCCCACACATACCCACCCTCTCCTCACCATTAAGCAGAGATGGCAGCGACATTAAGCAGCAACCTGCCAGCCTTTTGCAAGGCGGGTGAAGGCTGCGTTCCCTAATGAAGGCAACTGGTCCCTGTCTTGTCTGAGGAAAAGGCCTCACGCTCCCAAATTAGGCCAACGAGCTGCTGAGGGCCAGATGCCACCCAGCTCTGTGGATGGGCAGGCAATGCAGGAGGAAGCACCCACATCTTGCTCTCTGTTCCCACTCTCCTGGGAAAAGCTAGCAAAACCCTACTGGGAAATACAGTCTCCTCTTCTTTACGCTTCTGCAGAGACCGGAGTATGATGATGAGGTCTAACCTCTCCTCCCCTGGCTCACAACTAAACAGTGAAGAGGTACACACAGGTGCCTTTCTTCTACGGTAGCAAAGGCCCTGGGATTCCCTAAGAGAGACCCCCAACTTCAAACAACCTGAATGCGGTAGGTACAGCTACTCTAACACTGGGCAAAAAGTATTTTTGAGAATACTCATCTTTGTCAGCCTATGCCAAGGGCCAGTAAAATATTAAGCCTCCTGAGGTACCTATTTAATTAAAAGTTATGTTTAACATACTCATATCAGAGACACTTAAACTTGTAGAAGAGGGGTGACCAAATATTTTCTCTGAAAACCTTTAAATTGTAACTCAAATGGGGTATACGAAAATATTTCTGACTTCTAGCAAGGCACATCACGTCCCATTACATTTAGAGACGCAGAAATTATCAGGATGGTATCTCAAATGGCTGTAGTACATCACGCTACAGTGAATTCACTGCACTAGACAACCTGATGCCACGTGACAAAGTATGACAGCTGATCTGTATTACTTCGGAGAGATTGTCGAGATGTGCTGAATATTTTCTAAACTGCTATCAGAAAACATATGTTTCCAAGGGGTAATAATACAGCGGGTCTGAATAACTCATAAAAATTATGAATGAAGTGTTCTCACCTTCATTTGACCTTTGTTACTTCTCTAGCAGACAGAGCTAAATGCGTAGCACACCAGAATGCATCTGAAGAAGAGACAGATGATAATAAGAAGCTGTTAGGAGATGCTTACTCCACTGGCTCTATTAGTTCAGCTTGCTTGCACAGAAAGAATTTCCCTGCACGCATGAACCTGAGTATAGATCAATAACGGGAAATATCCAGGCTGATCCTTTCTCAGCCTGAACTCCACCAAGCAAGATGAACACACACTCCACTGCCTCGTCGAAGGCTGAAGACGGGGATTGTGCACACGGAGCCCTGCAGAAAACACGGTGCTGTGCACTCAGTGCAGCGCATCTCCAGCACCAGCTGGGAGTGCTCTCTCTACCTTTGGCTGAAGTCACATTACAGAGGTATCTGGATGCCTTCACCCTCCAGCTGCGTTTTCCTGTCTCCCACACTGACAGCCAAGCTATGCAGGGCTACTCATCTTTTGCAGAAAGGGCACAGATCATATGAGATCTTTCTTGCATATAAAAATATGACTGCATGTCATATTTTTCAAATGTCAAAAGGAGAGCAATATTTTTCAAATGCCAAGAGGAGAGCAATACCTGTGCACCCTTAGACACACATAGAGGGCATAAAATATAGAAAAAGAGAGTCGGGTCAACCAAAACAAAGCGCCTTCTGTCCATAGGAAAGTAACACACAGATTGGACAAATACCTGGCAGGAATGGTTTAAATGCAATCAGTCTGCCATAGGGTAGGAGAAGTGCCTCAGTTTAAGGCTTTATAACCTGTCTACCCCGCTCCTCACTTCTGTCAATTCTTTATTTCCCATCACCACCTGGGGGTGCTGAGTTTACACCACAGTTGGGAATGCTGGGTGGTCTAAGAGCATTTGCCAGCTCTGGGAGCCATCCATCCCTTTCTCTTCGATGCTGTCTGGGTCGGTTACTCAACTGATTTAACTATCAGTTTATCCCAGATAAAGCTCTTGAAGCTATTTTCTTGTCTGTAAGTGTATGATCCAAGACCAACCAGAGACCAGCTGGGAGTTACCTCCAGTGGTCACTGGGATTCACAGGTCTGACGTGGCCATGATTTTCTCTTATCTTTGACATTAAGGCCTAGAGCACTTTTCAGGGCATAGATTTTCTGAGGCATTTAACGGTCTCCTTGTCTCATTCTGCATCACCTACCTCATTCTCATGCCAAGCCCTGGGGCATGATAGGCATGAAGAATGTTCAGCGTTTTGTCACTGAGAAAGCAGGCTTCCACAGGCTCTGCTAAACAATCTCAACAGATGCTCCTACGAATGCTGAAAAGTGATTTTCACAAAGCTATAAATTTCCTCGCAGTCCAGACTGTGGTCTCCACGTAGAGCCAGAGCTATGCACGGATCCATGAAATGGACTCGGGCCCACATTGGGAGCTCTCAGGTGGGAATTACATTTGGGGAGCTGGAGGGGACACGCACGAGGTGCCCAGGCTGACCCTGGAAACAGGACTGAGCGCGGCGGCAGGGCTAAGTGGGCAATGGGTACTACTGAATACAGGCGCACTCCTTGAAGGGCACAGTCAGACACATACCACGGCCAGTCAGGGACACCCGCCTCTCTCTGCTTTCTCCCACCAGTGGCTTGTTCTTTAATGTCTTGAAGCAGCAGGGAGGAGGCAGGAAACAGCATTAATGACACCTATCAACTAATTGAAGCTATGCACAGGAATCTGAACAGCAAATATTCTGCATAGGTGCTAGGCCACTACAGATGATAAAAAGGCACAAGGTAAAAGGGAAGGCAATTGCAAAGGGGTATGAGCGAGCATCAAACACAAAGGAAGTTGTAATGAGAGCAGGAGCGTGAAGAGTGACAATTCAGCATGGGAAAGATAAAGATGGAACAAGAATGGGATCAAGAGAGAGAGCAGAGAAAGGATGGGGAGGAAGAAAAATTTGAAATGGAAACGATGAAAATGGAATATGATTTCCAGAGGGAAAGAATAAGGGTGAATGAGGGTCCTACTGGGTCAGCCCATGCATATTTAGTCAGTTATAATAAGGTAAAATTGCTTCCTCATTACAAGGAAGGGAATGATGTTGATATGTTTTTGCAGTCTTTTAAAAAACTGTACAGAACTTATAATTGGTGAGAGGAGGCATGGGCAGCACAGTTCAGACCTTGCTCAATGGGAAAACCCTAGAGGCCTATGCCAAGCTGGTTGATAATGACTGCCGTGACTATCAAATTGTGCAGGGAGCTTTTCTGAGAAGGTATGAGGTTGACCCCAGAGACCTGCAGGGTTACACTTAGGTCTCCAAGGAAAGGATCTGATAACTCCTTTCCTGAATTGGCTGTAGAAATGACAAGTTTATTTAACAGGTGTATAGAAGGTGAAAAGACATCTGTATCTGTTTCTTTTTTCTTTTTCTTTTCTTTTAAATGATGAAATTATCTTGAGGAGCAGCTTCTAGAAGATGTTCTGAAGGATTTGGAAGCCTGCTAGACAGAAAATCCTTCTATCAAAATTTTCAGCCTATTAATCAGAGCAATTTTTTATGTCTATCCACAAAATAATGAGAAAAGTAATAGGAATCCTACCTATTTCCACAAAGACTTGCCCTTTCTTTCAGAAACAATCAGAAATAGACAACAAAGTACACACAATCTTACAAGCCACAGTCTATTACTTCGAGATCATCAAACCAAACCAAACCTCATTACATGCGTTATCTATGCAGAAACCGCAGATAGGGCATGGAGTGTGAACGAGGAGATCAGTTATCGTGCTTACTTCAGCACTATACAAGCACACCGTAAAAAAGTTTTACAAAAGCAAGTTCAGATACAGTTTCTTAAAAGACCCTGAGGGGAAGCACTGACACCAGCCTGCATTTCCAGAAGGTGGGCTGGTTTGTTCCTCCTGGAAAGAATTACCCAAGACCCACCTACGTTCCGGCTTGGATTACCACTTCCAACAAAGCACGCAGTACTGAAAAGCGACTGGCTGGAATATGAGCCAGATGTTATCCTCTGCTTTCTGAAATATTTACTAGTTGTAATGAGTCTGTAAAATGCAACATTGACTCAGCTACTGCATCCCCAAATTCCTTCCAGACTCTTGACTAAATATCCTGTATGCCTGGCAGTGTCGTGCTGCTTCCTCTAACACTCTCCTCCAGCACCTTCCCCTGCAACGCCTGGGATAGCACCCGCCTTGTTAACCAGCACAGCAGTCCTGAGGCGACTGCTTCGCACCAGGCTCTGTAGCCAAGGCTGAAATGAAGAAATTTGCTATGTCTTCGGTGTCGTTTTCGTCAACTTCTTTTTCACTATTGATCGTTTTCCTTTCTCTTTTAAACTCATCCATTTTCTCATCCACTTTCTCATTTACTTCCTATTTCTAAAATGCTTAACAGAATATCCATTTTACTTTTTGCTTACCTCTGACTGATCCATCTTTGAATTCCCTCTCAACCTGCCTACACTTTACAGCCCCTTTACTGCCAGTGTCATCTGGGCTTTAATTTTTCTGGAAAGTTTTTGGCACGGATAATTTACCGCATTTTGAGGTGTGAAGAAAACAGAATGTTTCTTTTCCCTTGTATTCCCGCTTCTCTTCTAATGCTTGTATAAAAGTCCTATATCCCCTATGAGGATTTCAGTGGAAGACTTACCACCACTTAATCACATCTCATTTTCCTCCTTGTACAAAGACGCTGACATCCACACACCTGTTACACCATGGGTAAACTGGGGTTAAGACACTGGGGCTTCACTGACAGGAAAGGGAGTTGTGTAAGTTGTATGCCATTTCCCATATGCGCTACCAACGTAGCTCAAGATCTATTTCATGCATCTCCGGTGCCTTTTTTGTAAAATGTTATTATGTTAAATAAAATGCTTTCTAACTAAGTGTTCTTGGATGATGATGTATGGTTGCCCATGAAACTACTAGATAGCCAAATGAAGCTAAGGGCGCAGTAAAATTAGCAGCAGTCCATACTGATGCAAGTACCAGCACATGTAGTCTGGCCTCTCTATTGCTCGTTAACCTCTAGAATAAACACGGTTTTAGCATTTGCTCTACTACCAATACTTAATCCTGTGCCTGTTGCACGTTAAAGAACAGAAGTCAACATTTAGAGAAAAACATCTGAAAGATCAGACAACTGTCTCAGTCATCCTGGCAAAAGCTCAATGGTATTAGAAAGCTTTGGTAAAATTGGTGCAAGAGTGGATCAAAAGAACATTTCACGAAGCAAAAATTTCGTATTTCCATTGCTCATGAAAATGTACTGGCAGGACGATGTGTATTTGATGGTGTACAGGTTAGTGGTATTGATTCTTTTCCCAGACTGTTTCCTGGAATAAAGCATAAGAGCCCAGCTGGCAGAAGGCTGAAAATACGTGATTGTGAAAAGAACTGCCTATGGTCCTCTTCAGGATAGCCATTGCCTCTTTATTTCTGTCACTTTTAATGGAGTTTTTGTCTGTAGATCTCGAAGAACTTCACAGAGAAGCCAGTACCAATGTCTACACAGGACAAATAGGGAAACTGAGGCACAGTGACTTTACATAAAGTCACACAGCTCAGAAAAGTCCCATAACTTTGTCATGCAAAAGCTTTATCTTTGATGCAGAACTTATTCTTGCATACGCTTCTCATATCTCAGCCCTGACAGACCAAAAATTCCTTAGAGAAAAGTTGCATACGATCCTGACCTGTCCAACACAGTGGAGTTCTTCTGACTGATACCAGCTCATAAGCTGGCTCCTGATTGATCATTTATCCCCTGCCGAACAACTATAAGCTTCACAACATATCTTATTAAAGAAACGTGCGTATGTGCTTTGTTAAGCTCAAACCAGTCCACAGAACGCGTGCAGGGAGGGAAACCACGTGGTGTTCAAGATTTAAAGCTAGGTTCAGATGCTCTTGTGGTTTGAGCATTAGAGCTCAATGTAACAAATATGGGGTTATTTTCATCTTCTATAACTGCATGAGATTCAGATTTTAATTGACTTCTTCCCTCCTGAACTCATCTCATAAAGACTGTTAGGTATATCTGCTGAGTAAATAGAAGGCAATAATATGTTTAAATGTCTGTCTAGAGAGTTTCTTCCACCCAGAGCTGAAAATCGATACAGCTCAGAGAAACATCTTTTATTAATATAACTCTTTCTTTCAGCATGTTTCTAACATGTTTAATATTTTTCAGTGTTCTTTTGCTGGCGCTGAAAGCCCAAGCCATGCTGGCAGATCCCTGAACTGGAACTCCAGAGACATGTATTCTACTCTTGGAGCCATTTTTAACATCTTGGACAAGTAACTACGGCTCTCCAGGCCCTTATATCCATTCCCAGCCATTCCCTTTTGGGCCTTGTTTCGGTAAAGATGTATGCATGTATTTGATTGTATAAACTATGAAGGTATTTAGTAAACTGCCTGACTGTAAGCGGTCCGGTGACTTAAAGTTACTATTAAATCCAGAATTCAAATCTTTGTGAGATACAGCTTTGGAATGCACACTCCTAGATTGTGCTGAATTGGGCTAAATTGTCTACAAAAGTTGACGCCCCCAAAGTCAACCCAGCCTCTACCTGTAGCACCCCAAAAAAGTCAGTGAGTTTTGCAGACTGGAAAGCCAAAAAAGCCAGCAAAATGAGGCAGCTGTGCCTCATTTTAGGAGTATTTAAGAGAATTCGGGAGTCCCGCGAGCCCTTAGCGGCAGGCACCTGAGCATAAGCTCTCAAAGCCTCCAGGGACAGCAGAGACAGTTTTCTTTAGCAGTGGCATTCCTGGTGCTCCTGTCTAACCTCAAAGTCAGATTTCAGGCTGGGGGTTGGAGGTGGGGGAGGTGGCGGGGGAGCGGGGAGAGCTTCAGGTGAATTGAATCTATCCCTGAGCTCTTACAAATAGCCTGAATTTGCCCCTCTGGACTGCATACTGTCAGGCTGAAAGTACACGTTGGAAAAACACTCTCCGTTTCGCCCCCCAAACAGCCTATAAATAACACGTGGTCCAAAATGGCCCTGATCTTACAACAGGAATAGATGCTGCGGTGCAACAGTGACAACAAAAAAGAGAGGGGAATTGGTTAAGTACTTTGGGGGTTAAAAACTGTGCCCTGAACGGTAAATTTTATGGCTGAAAGTGAGTCTTCTATAGTCTCATTTATTATTGCAAAAATGATTGGAACTGGGGACCATGACACTATTACCTGTTACTGCAGATTTATTGAAAATTAGCAATTCCATTTATATCTATGAGATTTCAGGGATTATTCTGTTATAGACTACAAAACTGATAGATTTATAAGTCTGGCGAATCGAGTTGTACCAACTAATAGAGCAAGTGAGAAAATTTAGCGGTTTGTACTCCTAAAGGAGTTAACCTTTGGATAAAGAAACATTTCTCAAGTAGCATCTAAGAAATTATTGGATCCATAAATTCTTGCTGCCGTAGCATGAAAAATATTCATTTCCTGTGTTTTATATTTTTGTTCAAGAAAGACACAAAAAGCAAAAGTTAGTACAAAAAAATTTCACTGCTCTCAGAGTCCTGCTGTAATTGCTACCATACCCTTTGTTAACCCTTTGGCATATATTGGCAGAGTTTGCCTGGCTGACCCCAAGGTATTTTTCAAGCTGTGTCTTCTAAATTCATTAACATTATATTGACTTGAGTGAATTTGATCTAACTTTAATTTTGAATTTTGTGTACTCACTGGACTCCTTAAAAATTGAATCAAACCTGCAAAGGTATTAAATTCATGCCAGGCCACTGTTGGGGTTTTTTTGTGGGCTCGTTTGTGGGTTTTTGTGGGTTGTTTTTCTGGTTTTGTTTTTAGTAGGAGAAATCTCTGACTGTGGATGAGGCTTGTATAAATCCTTAAAATGATCTTAAAGCTTCTGGTAAGTCTGTAAAAGATTCTGGTAAGCCCAGACCTCTATCTCCCAACAAAAATACAAAAGCGATACAAAGACTTTGGCATTCGTCTCTTAGGGGCAGAAGGTTTGGCCAGCCCTGCCACTGATGTTCCCCCTGTGGCTCCTGCCATAGAAGATGCTCTCCTCATCTCCTGTGCAAACTGACAAGGTAAGCACCGTATATACAAACCAAAGCGCATCCTCAGAAAGACACTCGAGCGCTACAGACTTGTGCCTGCAACATTCACGCCTAGCTGAAAGCATTAAGCAATACCATGATAATGCAAATATGCAATTTATCTACGAATATAAGTACATGAGAAATATCTAATGGGGCCATAGTTTCTTTCTTAGTAATGTGTGAATGGTGATCTTCTTATTCCTACACCAAAAGCACCGATGCAATTAAAATCCATCGCCTAATAATACATACCACCCATCACACCATGTTCTTTCATTCAATACCGTACCCGTTGTTCAGGCATATTCAGGAGGTGGATGGGACTGCTTCTAAACTCAGCTATGCTGAGTGAAAACATTATGACTTCCTCGGGACTACCCCAATTTCTCTTACGGGAACAGAGGTGAGAATCTGCTTCACTGATATTAGCTGGAGAGTTATAAGAATTCAAGCTTGGAGCCTGGACTGTGAAGAATCGTGTTTGCTATTATTAACTTATTGCAATTTTTGTTCAAATTAGATATACAGATAAACAGATTATTAAAATTACTTTTTAAGATAATTCAAGGTTTTATAAATCTTAAAAGCTTCAGGTGCTAAGTTCTGAAAATGAAAGAAATGTTGAATTTCAGTTAAAAGTAATCCAGAGACCTCACACTTTAAAGGGGAAGAAGAATGGCAAGTATTTGTAATACGGACCACATCCCCACCCCAGTGGCATCAACTGATTTTGGTTATTAACTTTGGAAAGAAGGAAAATCCTTTAGCTGACAATCTCTAAGGAAAAAAGCCCCTGAAATTATCCCGTCATTTCACAATCAATAAGGCAAGACCAGAGTGTGCACAAAAGTTATTTATGATTCCATCACACCATTATAACACTGCACCTGTAACTTGAGAATAGAGCATTTCTAAGTGTCCGGTGTTTCAGATGAGCCACAAACCAAGTTTAAAATGCCCAACAGAATTTTTATTTCTGTCTATTATTTAATAAAACTTATGTATGAGATATTTCCAGCTATAATTTGAAAAAAAAAAAAAAAAAAAGAAGAATATCCTCTTCCTGTATTCTACTATAAAGACTGTGCTGGATTTTTACAAATCAGCACAGCTCCATCAAAGACTGAGATATCCCCATTTACAACATCTCAGAATCCAGCCCAGCCAATTTTTCTGATTATAGCTGCAAAATATCCCAACTTGGCTGAATTCCTTAGTGCAGAACCAAATATAAAAACTACTCATGAAGCTACACATATGTATATGAATTAGTCAGAATATTGAATTTTCTCTCCTTATAGTATAAAGGAATTCTATTTCAAAGATCGTAGATCATAATTTTACAACAGTAGTAACTCCTGTTTAAGGAAAATATCCTTGACTATACCTGAAAGATTATTTCTTTTACCTTTTTGAACAAATCGAGAAATTTGACAGATTAGAAATCCATTTTTTTATCACTCCTGTTCTAAGGAACAAACACAACTTGTTTATTCATTAATTTAGGCTAAATCACCTCAAATTCTTGTAATTAACTTTTTTAATATGAGACACTGCTTTATTATCAGCAGTAAGTAATCTGAGTTGAAAGGAGTTGTTCTGTTCTTCCCAGAAGGTAAATTCAGGGCCACAATGCAGACACAGCTTCTGCAAGCAGGGGTTCCTAAGCTCAAAAGAATCACTGCTCACTGAGACACAGATCAAAATAAGAACCGTCAACAACTGGACTTTAAGGTTGTTCACTTCTCATCAATTTTTAAAATTAAAAGAAAAAAAATAATAATTATAATAAAAAAAAATTTAAAACTCTTAGATTTAACAGAGTTCTGCTCCTCTTGAACTCAAGGGTAAGCAAACAGACAGCTTGGTCCGAGAACCGATGAATTCATGATTTTCAGTAATCTCCTAATGAGACTCAGTGAATGTCAAGAGCGAGGAAGCATGCAAGAATGAGGCAAGGCAACCAGTGAGGAGTTGCTTAACTAAATAGAAAATTTTAATCGCCCAAACAGCTGCTGAATTCCCCCATGAATATTTTTCTTTGCATCGTTAAAGGAAGCTCAACAATGTCATAGTATCTTTTTGCTTTAATATGTCAGTGCAGCAGTACTTCAGACTACTATGAGAGGAAGTATTTTAGCCCAGAGAGAGGCAATAAAAAGGAAGTTTAACAAATAATGAGTAAGAAAGCAAGAAGACAGGCTACGTTCTTCATGTAAATCAAAGTTGTTCCAGAAAGGCTTAGAAAGAGGTTGCTATTTTCAACTGAGAGTCAACTGAAAGTTAATGGGGACATCGCTAAAGATCACAGACAAAGGGTTACTGTACTTTTAATGAATATTTTATTCATGTCACCTTTAAATTAGTTAAATTTGATAGGATGATAATATAATGCAAAATGCCTTCCTCCCCAGACCATTTTAGGTGGAGGCTAGATCAGAATATAATTTTAGGGTAATGCCAGGTCAAAATTAAATTAAAAAATTATGGTTGGAAAGTCATAAATCCAAAGTGACCAATGGAAAAAATATTAAGTTAATGAGATGTGCAAGCCATTTAGAAGACCACAGATATTTTATATGACATGTATTTTTCTTACCTGGAAACAAGCCATTTTAATACCTGCTGGTAGGGATGAAAGTGAGGAAAGAAGAGCCACTCTTAAAGCTATTGCTATCAGGTCTTGATAAAGTTATGAGGATAAATGCAAAAAGTTCACGGTGGGGATATTCATCATTTGATCAGCGAGCTTGCTAAAAACTTAAGACCCCTAAATCCTCTTTTGGGTATCTAAATGTGTTCTGCTTTCCAGAGCATTGTCACTCACATATGCCAAAGAAATTGTTCCCAAATTAGGTTGATGCAGCTGCCCTGAAACCATGAGATATGGGATCAGGTAGCCCGCTTGCTCCATGTGTCTCCTCCCTCACCTTTCTCTTACCTATCATGAAGCTAGCACACATGAACACACAGTATATGCAAGGCATCTCACAATTTAAATCTACTTTCACGTAGTCTTACTAGTCGCACGGATCCTGTGCTTCCCTGAGTTACTCACTTTCCTCAGAGGAAGGTGGTCTGGGACAATGCCAAAGAACGGGGCCAAGGGACAGCTAAAGCAGCAGCCTGCAAAGGTGGCAGGGAAACAAGGTAGGAAGGCACAAAATAAACCAGAGGGATGTAGCTGAGGCAAGAAGGGAGGTGTGAGAAAGGAAAAGTTTCTGTATCACTGGTAGGCCATTGCTTTCTACTCAAATCCAACAATAAAAAGATACTCCCAGATAGCATGTCAAAAAAGTAATGATGCCAGATACTTCTTAAGTGTAGTTATGAGAAAGATCATCATCACCTGTAGATTGCACCAGATCTAAGACAAGAAAACGTAGCCCCAGGTGTCGCCCTTGATGCTGGCTGTCTATCCACCACGAGATGCTGCTGGCGTTGCGGAAGCTTGAGAAGGCACCAAGGCTGTAAGGGCACGTCAAACCCAGTGCAGAGGCTGTGAGTGGCAAACTCAATAAGA
Organism: Vanellus vanellus; assembly: GCF_965231255.1. Taxonomy (NCBI): domain Eukaryota; kingdom Metazoa; phylum Chordata; class Aves; order Charadriiformes; family Charadriidae; genus Vanellus; species Vanellus vanellus. The sequence goes on from NC_138907.1 coordinate 3,784,922, forward strand.
AGAATGTGCTCCACTGAAATGAGGTCTAAGTGAAAAGAAGCGTGGAAAATGAGCTCCTCAGAGAGGAGCAAACTCATTTCGTGCAAAGACATTAAACTACATGGTGATGTGAAACTACAGAGCATTTGCAGTAACGCTTTGGTTATGTGAATATTGTTACAAACAAGAAAAATACACTCAGGGAGTTTCAAAAATTGAGTAAGTCACCTGATTCCGAGTTATTCCTGGATATTCTGGTGGCAGCACTGCAGCTGATTACACCAAGCATGTCTGCTACTTTTAAATGCGAGTATGCTACATTAGCCACGCCACAGTAACTTTGACACTGGACTAATGGGCTATACCGTCCCCAGGTTCCCCCTCCAGATCATTTGCAAACTGAAGCTAGAGAAAAGAGAAGCATATCAGGTTATCGCAATGCTTCAGCATCTACAGTGGCAACCAAAGGCATTTTGGGTAGAATTTCAGGCGTGGTTGTTATTTCATAAAATCTAAAGTGAAACCTGGGCACATGAATGGACATTGCTTTCCCCTCTCCACAGAAAAATGAGAGACGGCGTTAGACTCAGGCAGAAGCTAAGGGGTGCCCCTGCTCCCTGTTAGCTAAAAGTGAACAGTGTCCCCAAATCCAGCTCACTACCAAACACCTGAAGGAACTGCGCGGGTTTTAAAAACACTAGTGCTGTACATGTCCCAGCATTCAGGTTTCAGAAGGAGCCCTGGGTTGAGCGTTTTAGACATTCTGCGTCTTCACTGAAAGTCTGGACAAGAGATAAGCCCCACTGAAATACACAGAGCTCTGAGTATCAGCCCCACCGCATCGTGAAGAGACTGAATACAGACAACTGATCCTGAGCAGTGCTGAGCAGTTGTGCTCCGTGCTGGACCTCTCATCACAAGACATAAATTATTCTAATTTGTTGTCCTTGCTAGACAGCTCACTGATAAACTGGAATGGTCATCAGGACTATTGATTTATTCTTTTTTTTTTTTTTTTTTTTGGTGGGGGGTTGAATTCTGGCTTTAAGCAATCTCTTCTCAAGGCTCAGTTTGATAATCCTCTTCAAGCTTTTATTTAAAATCTCTAAGAGGAAAAGCAAGAATGAATTAGAAACTGGAAGAACACAAAGAAGCTAGAAAGAAAAGATCAATAACTCGCATACACAGCAGTAAACAAACTGGAACAATTACAGTGAAAGACGGTTATTGATCAGTATCAGGAGCAGCTCATATGCTGGCAGCTCTGTTTATACCAGACCTCAATTATATTCTTACTTTCTCATAATATAACTGCATTCTACAATTTTTATCACCAGGGAAATTTTAATTCCCTTTTATTAGCGAATAATAACCATATAATGTTTTTAGGCGGTGCTCGTTATCGGTAGATTTACATATCAACAAAATGTTGACTGCCCAGTGCCCTAGATTGTTATAACCTGTCTTACAGACTGGAAAGCCGAGTTGCAGAAAGATGAACTGACCTCCCTAAGGCCGAGGGCAGGGGCAGGAGCTGACAGAGACCTACCTGGATCTCTGAGTATTGGGGACTTTGTTTTCTGGCAATACTAGTCCCTGTAGACCTCCACCGCAAAGGGAGACTTTTTTCTTTAAAAATAAAAATTAGCAGCGATTCTGTTTCAGAAGGACCCGTTCAGACCTGCAGTTTACAGTATAGTAAGAGAAGTAAAGGACTTGCACTCTGTGTGCATGCGAGTCATCCTGGAAGACTTTTAAACAAAACTGTCACATCTATGTCTATCTGCTCATCATACTGAAAGATGCTGGTAAGTATTGTAAGTATTTACAATACTGGTAAGAGTCCTCAGGACAGAAATCCTCCCTGGTTTCCTTTAACAAACCTAATTTATGATACCCCATGACAAAAACGTGCCTTTCATTTTTCCCATCTCCAGTTCTTGAAGCATTTCTAACATAAAGATCTTCAGATATAATTGCAACCAAGTGTAAAATCATCACATGCAGGTCAACGCAATGAAATACTACATCAACATCTGCTCAGCAGGAGCGTCCACCAAAAGGAGCAGACTGCCTGACCTTGGGACTGAAAGTCAGACATTCCAGCCCCTCCTGCCAGTCCCACCGCCACCTTGCACGAAATAGCCAAGGTGTTTAATTCTCACTGAACCAGGATATTTGCTTTTACTTCCCTCTCAGGTACTCGCCTAGTCTGTAAAAAGCATCACGCACTTAAATTTTGTTCAATTACACGAGTCAGAGTAAAATTTAACTTTCAGTTGGTTCGAACTTTGTGGTTCTGACTTAATGAGATGTATCAGCACCAACACAGCTTTCCCTTTCTTGGAAAATTGCTCCCTCATAGATACCTGAGGTAACTGGGTTTTAATTTAAGGCATACGTATCAATCTGCAAGCCTGTCTCTGTAAAATCTCACTTAAAAAGACAGGTTGCTGAAGAATAATGAGCTGAAGTCTGTCCCCTTTAAAAGTTTCCTTAGTAAAATAAGCTCACCTTAAAAAAAAAAATAAAAATCCCAGAATCCTATTCACAAACCATATTGGAAATTTAGGGGTGAAGAATTAAATCTGACCGAAAGAAATTTTAGAACCGAGGTTAACACAAAGTAAAATAATTTATGATAAACTTAAAAGTTTTTTTCCAGAGTTTGAACTATACCGTTTTACTAAAAACTGGCTTTTAAATATACTAAATAGTTGGGCTTCAAGCCACTGGTTCCAAACATCTACAGAAATATTGATGAAAATATCTATAGCTGAGAGATTGTCCATAAAATTTCAAGTTGAAAAAATATATAGATTTTCAACAAGAAGACATTTCCTGTCAACATCTTCAACGAGGTCTATTTAAAAGGCAGAGGATCTTGGTGAACCTTAACAGGTATAAACATAATCAGTATACAGAAACTGCGGAGGCATACTCTGGCTCTATGACCAGAGTCTGCCTTAATGATAAAAAAGCCCAGTAAACCAGACCCCAGGTCAGGATTTTCACAGGGAGATCACAGAAAGTACAGAAACCTTTGGGAAATCTACCCCTGCTTCAGGTAGCCAGAGAGTGAATTCAGATTTTTCAAATCGTACTATGTAATAATGCATTAGTAACTGCTTTATGCGAGCGTTAAGTTGAATTTATCAAAATGTTCAAGTGGCACATTTCCTTACATCATAGCCCCACATGAGGTTCCTGATGGAAAAGTGATGAAACGCACCACCTCATCCCTAGGGAGAGGTGGCAAAAATACCTTTTTGAGTTCAGGGCATACTTTGTGCTCCCTTTGCTGCAGATGTCGCAAGCACCTCTAGAACTTAAAGGACAACTTTCAGTGGCAGGGCAGTATCGATATCAACTGATTCACACAGAGGAAATAAAAAACAGAACCGCTCGCTCTGCTCTTCTGCCCCAAAGCAGATATCTCGAGCAAATAGGGTAGGGAGGCACCGAAACTAACTTAGCAGCGGACTTGAGTTGGTAGCTTTTTTTTTTTTTACCCTCTCATTGCCCCAAATACAGTTTTATAACAGCTCCTGTGCTGTGCACATGAACAGCCCTAAAGAGATGTTTCCATGAGCATCCTGAAAAGAGTACTGAAGTTGGATCCATGTCCTGTTCCTGTTGGGTAGTATTGCAAGCTTTACCTTCTTTTTCTTTTTTTTTTTTTTTTTTTCTTTTAAGCATCCACTGTGCCTTTCCACTTTAGTTTTTATTCTGATCCAGCCCTCTGCTGTCTTGACATTCAGGTGCTCTTCAAAAATCCATCACTGATTTCCTTGTAATCCTTACACAAAATGGACAATATGCTAAGGAAAACTGCCTTGCAAAGTTGCCAAAAGAGCAATTCCAATCTAATTAGGAGTTCGTACTGCTTCAGTGAAAGCAGCACAAACACTGTTAATATTCACTGCAGCTGCTTTGTCAATAACTCCCAGTGAATCCTCCAATTTATAAGAAAAATCAGGAAACTATTGGATTCTATGACACTGATAGATCTATCAGTATTCATTGCCCCTATCCTCTGCAACACAAGGCACAAATGCCAATAACTCTAACAGTCCCTTAAATGCTGAAGGATCATTATTAAAGTGTGCTTGGCATCCCTGGTCATTAATTATAATCTTGTGCACATATGCAGTGTGATTGCAGGAAATAATCAGCTTTGTCTGCCAAATTGGCAACATTTAGAAACTAATTTGTTATGACATACCATCAAAGATATTTAAACAACAAACCCAAAGCTCTGCTGCACTGCGCACACTGTTAAAATATCAGATCACATCATTAAAAAATAGTTAACATATCCAAGGGGAGGTAATATTTATCCTTGAACCCTGGTTCAAGTGGAATTTCCAGAAAGAACAGTTATATCCTTTCTCCCTCGCAGTTCGCAGGAGAGGAAACTCTCTCCAGAGCGACGGATGGACGGGGGGGAGGGAATGACTTAGATTACACTACAGACTTGCTGTCAGTCAGGAGCTATTAAACGGCCATTGAATAAATGTTTGCCAAGAGCAAAGCTTACCCAGGATTACCGCACTGTTCAGGATGCCTACAGATTCATTTAGAGACTTTAAACTCATATTTATCTGTCTAATTTCTTTTATAGCCCCCGTTGCCATTCTCATCCACCTAGTGTCGCCCCCCCCCTCCCCCCGCCGCTTTGCCAGCGGAGGCATGGGAACACCTACAGCCCCCTCCAGTCTCGCAGCTGGGATTGAAGTAAAGGTGTGTTGCGGGGAGGGGGACGTCTCTGCCCCCCATCTCTGCTAGAACCAGAGGAGCTTCCCACTGCCTCCCAGCCCAGAGGAACCTGAGCTCCCCAGCAAACTCCTGGCTGCTAAAATGTTAACCTCCCCCCCACCCGCTTCCAATTTCAACCTGTTTTAACTCCTGCTCACTAGACGGGATTTTTTTTAACTTATTTGGTTTCTTCATATTGGCCAGGACAACAACAGCCTCTGCAAACCACCCGAAGGAAATAGAGGCGCTCCCGTAAACCCCCTTTGTGCTGCTGTCTCAGAAGACCAATTCCTGCTTACGCAGGATGCAAATGCTGCAGAATTAGGACTTTTCCTCTAGGAAGCGTTCAGTGCCCTCTGAGGAGAACCGGAGAGCTACGCTGCAGATTTTGTGCAACAGACAGCACCAAAGCTGTTGATATTTAAGCTCTGGACCAGCAGGAAAACCAACGCCGGTGCTGCAGGACTTATGCTAGTCCTAGGAAAGGACGAGGCTGTGCAACAGGTTTGCATCAGGGAGGTGAGAGACTCCAGGCATCCTGAACATCCATGTGTTAGGGGTGAGCTCCGAATCTGTGGACTATTCTGTCACGAGACACAGAAGAGAAGGTGCCATTTAAAGAGCACTGGAATAAGGGGTACAAAATGATGGCAACCAAATCAGCTTTACAACGTCCAAGACTCCAGAACAGGAACGTGCAACGGAGTGTATGAGACTTATGGAAAATTCAAGGGCTTGCCAGACTCACATGTATATCAGAGGGAGCAAACCACTTCATCACGTTACGTGCATATGTAATACGATCTTTTTCCTGAGATCTATAGTCAGAGTATTAAAACATGCATCAAAATAAAACCAGGAATTAAATATTGAGCTATGCTTTCATCCAGGAAACAAACCTCTTTTTTTCCCATAAATGACGAGAATGATTTAAAAATGGCAAAGCAGATCACTTGTGTAACACTTTTTAAAGAAAAGATTTGTTTCTAAATTGAAATAGGGCTATAGTTCTTATTAAGAGAGCTAAGTATGACGCTTCTCCCTAGAGTAAGAAGCTGAACTTGCATATATTTCTGAAGTCTTTTTTGACACTTTTTCCTCTACATGCTGTTTCCTTCAGTGCATTTTATTGCTTATGTCCCCTCCCGTAGCAGGAGTCCCTCAGCCCAGTTAAAGCTGAGGACGGAAAATAAAAGGAGAACTGACAAGTGCAAAACACTTAACCGATGTGATTGCTTCTCCAGTCTTACCATAATGACTGTTTACTCTGGGAGACTGTACTTCAACAGAATATTTTGTTTAGTGTATGTGACAATTTCCTACTCCTTCCCCATGTTTTCTCAGAATCCAGCATTCCGTATTATTGAAGCAGCAGTTAAGAAATCACGGTTTTGTGCAAATCCATTTCGCCAGCTTCTCAATTGCTGTCATCAGCCACTGAACAATAACATCTTTTCTTTTCTTTCTCATGGTATTTTGTAGCTGGTAACTAATTTAATAACAAAGTCTTTCAAAATGCTTGAAAAGAACTGATTTTTTTTTTCCTTAAGTAATTAATGTTACATACGTTTTGACATCTATGGGTCCCAAGGATACTTCTTGAAATAGGAAGTAATGAAATTATCTCAAATCTATTGTCATGGAAAGATAAGTTGTATCAAAAGGTACATCAGACTATTAATACCTATTATATCAATATTCTTTAAATGTTTCCATATTTTCCAGGAAAAATAATAGATATGAATTTCTAATTAGCACCTTAAAAATGAAACAAATATTTTCTACACAACTATCTATTTCACTATAGTATTAACATTTAACCTTTCAAATTAGTTACTTGTATAGCATTACATTATTTTTTTTTTTAACATTTGATATCAGATTGTGAACAAACTATAGCCCAAACAGCCCAAAACAAGGACATCGGTAAAGCCTATTCTTTGAGATGTTGTAATATCTCTAGAGATGAAATTTTGAGCTTCCCATTAGGATAAGCATTTAACTAAAGCTTTTCATATAAATGGTGTAGGATCACAAAAGTACCGCACTGTATGTAAGGTTTAATACAGTGTTCTTAAAAAAAAAAGAGATGGAGAGTTCATAACGTCTTTTAATCAGGACACATTTTACCTTGAAAAGTTCTATTACAGTGTACTCCATTAAGGCCAACGTTTAAATTACATATAATAATATGGCTATAATTATTTTCTTCTTTTTCTTATTTTGATAAAAGTTATGCAGCATTTACATAAAGGCCTAAACCACTGGCCTTGGAAACAATGTACTTTCAAACAAACCATTTTAAATTAAATGTCCAAGGAACAATGCCTTTACACTGGGAACCAAACCAAACACGGTGCAAATTAACAGAAGGCCAACACAGCGCGAAGCTGAGGTGCTGTCCCTGTAACCACACAGATAACGCATCGTAAGGACAGTAACCATCGTTTCCTATGTATTTCAGTAGATTCAACTCCAAAAATGAAACGCTTCAAGAGAAAATACAGGAGTTATTTAAAGCTGGCTGTCGCCAGCTCTACTGAGTTCATTTTGACGCTTTCTCACCATGTGGAGGGAAGCCCTAAAGGCAGGGATTGCATTGACCTTTATAGCAGAGAAACAGCAAGAGTTCCCTTTCCCAGTGCCAAGCCAGCACAATGCCCTGGCGGAACGGAGTAATTATCAGCGCCCGTAATTCCGCTACCGAGTACAAGATGAGAAGGAGGGTGCTCTGAGGAGGTGGAAAGACTGTACGTACAAGGACGAGCTCCTTGAGTCCTCATCTCTCTCCTTGCCGAGGCATTATTTCCAATACTTTAATCACTCTTGTCATTATTCTCTGAACACTCTCCAGTTGTCAATATCCTCTTGAATTATGGAGAGGAGAACTGCACACAAGGAGTATGCCAGCAGCAGTCACACCAGTGCCAAAACCAGAGGTAGCAGGACCTCTCTTATTCTCTTGAAATTTCTTGGAAAGTGAAGAATCTCATTAGCCTTTTTGGCCACGGTGTCTCCTCAGACCTCACATCTGCCTGATCATCCACAACAAACCCAGAGATGCATGTTATATCCTCCCACTTCACACACAGAAACTCCTGATTAATATTCTCTTAACTTAAGGTTGAAACGGGAAGTATTTCATTACCACCACTTGGTCTGACCACACGGCCCTTCTCCTGCCCAAATACAGAATGGAAATATTGGAGACGGCAGCCTCTTTATTCTACACTGAGAATTTTTCCACTTAGATTCTGCGACGAATCAACGCCCCTGTTAGATTTTTCCTTTTCCTAATAATCTCATACCTGATTGCTCCGAGCTCCTAATTCTGTTCCCATTTCCCTTTTTCATTTTCTACAATTCCTACAGTTTACACTAGCTAACTGATTTCCCTATTCCATTTGTTTGCATCTATTTTCTCTTGTCTAAGCCAGGCAGCTTTATAAAGAGGACCCGTCTCCATTGGGCCTTTGTGGCTTTTGAGGGATCCTGCTGAAAGGTTTTAACTCTTTGTAGTTTCCTTTTCTATTTTAATTCTTCTGCTTGGACAACTGGCTTGGAACCATTTTCAGCTTCATTAGTAGCAGCCCTTTTAAAACACAGGATAATATTATTGCTGCTACTTTGTTTAAATGTGGCATCTGAAGTCAAGTTATGGTAACCTACACCAAATCAGCCATTAAGTTTTAGTTCCGTGATCATTTTCTCTGTCATTATGAGGTCTGGCACGGAATTTATGTTTGATTCGGTTCTTTATGGCATTGCCTTCTTCACTTCTTTCCTGCAGACTAAACTGCTCGTGGTTTTGCTGTCTTCTTGTTCACATATGCTAGATGTGAAAGGAGCTGGTGACCCGTTGGTAGATTATAAACCCATAGAGATCTGATTATCTTAGCCAACTTTCACTGCACCCATCCCTGACAGCACTTGCTTCTGTTCAATCAAGAGACCCATTTCTTGTCACGGCACCTGATTTCTGATTTGGTTCATGCCAGTAAAAATGAGAAATAATTACAGAGAAGTCAGAAAGGCTACTTTTGTGAGAAGTCTTTAGTTTAACCTTTCAACATACAACAGTTCTTCCAGTAAACACTGTTTCCTTTACCTATGGGCATATGATCCTTGTGTGCCACTGAATATTCTCCGATGGGAAGGTACCGCACCACTCTTAACTTTACTACTTCTTGTGAATTTGAACTAGGGGCAAGTACGACACGGTTACCACATCATGTGTCATTTGGCACGATAAACTTCTTGGACTGACATTATGAACAGTTACCACATACATATCCCAACTTGCCCTGCTTAAATAAGGAAGAAAATAAGAACTCAGCATCCCATTCTTTTAATACCGATGCTGCCAGTGACTTCCCCTTGGAAAGATAATACTTATCTAGCAAGTTCATAAGGCTGTTGGGAGAATTATTTACTTGTTGTGCTAACATTAATTATCTGAAGTGCTGCATAATGGATCGGTAATGTTTTCCTCATTGTCATAATCATGAAGTATACTTCATGCGCTGGCTGCAGAAAATAAATATGGTGAAAAAATAAGATGAGCATTATTTACAACCTGTACAACTTTCCAAATTTAGAAATAGAAGTCATTCTTCTCCACAAGCAAACCATTTTTCCAGAGACACGCAAAATGAAAATATGTTTCTTCCAAATACTGAAGGATAGTCTGAGGATGAAAATATAGCATACTCTCCCTGTAACTACCAGTACTTTTGTACGGGCTCCAGTAACTAGTTAGTAGAAGTCACACAAAATTAGCTGCTCCATTTCTGTAACACATATAAAATGCTTGTGTATTAAAAATCTAGAATTTAAAAAGTCTTTGTCTTGCTCCAGGAATCCTAATGCCTATTTCTTGTATCCTTGGGGAAATTAGGAAGCTACTAGACAAGTTAATGCTTTGAAGCTGTAATTTAAAAGGGTTTTTAAAAGAAACTCTTTCTTTTTTTTTTTTTTTCCTAAAGAACCTGGCATATTTTAAACAGAAAATTGTAATAATCATTATGGATATATTGACCTCTCTGTACTCTTAGGCTGGCCACTCAAGTGAAGTAGATTTTAACCAGCTCCCTGTAGGATTCTGTCAGCTTCCCGTGTTTCTGTGCTGTGGCACTTCTTGCATTCATCCTGCAAGTTGCCTAATGCTGTCTTAAGGTTTGACTCACTGAAGAAACGCTTTCCCAGATCATTTTGTTACATGCTCTGAAGAACTTAACGGGTATGGACACCTAGCCAACTGCAGGTCTGTCTGTAAAAACACCGCACTTCTCTTTGTGGCTGTATGAGCAGACCTTCTAGCTATAGCTTACCATAGTGATGGTGAGAGCTCTAGTGCAGGGAAGCTTTCAGGATTTTAACTACATCGTTTAATTTTTCACTTGATAAAATGAATGGGGCCCCATCTGCAATATAATTTGCACTATTGGTCTCACTGATGTAGCTTTCTGATGCTGCTGAGACTTTGAATGAGTCAGAAGTCCCTATCTAAAGCTCTCTGATAGCAATGAGTCAACTGTCAGGCTTTAGATCAGTCCCCAAAGGTGTGATTTTGAGAAAACGGAAGCACCACAGGTATACCAGTCTCACATAACACAGTATAATACTACCTTACACTAAACCGTGGTTTAGGGGAGAAAAAAAAAAAAAAAACAAAAACCAAAACCAAACAAACCCCTTTCTGCAAACCAACTATACCTGAGACACAACTGAGCTGCACTCAGTATAGCTTCATAGATATGGAAAATATCTGGGGCTTTGGTATTATTACAACGAATAATCAGAGGAAGTTTTGGGGAAATACCTTAACTGTAAATTTCCTACACAACTGTTCTTTCTTCTTTTCCTTTCAGCTAGGAAACGTTATGTCTCAGCCCATAGCTGAAAATATAGAGAATGACTTGAAACACAAAAACGAAGAACTAGTTTCTGTACTCTGGAACTAAGCCCATTTGCTGCAACTTATGCGTCACCTCTAAAGATCTGGCACATTTTTCCTGGATAAACCAAACCAAAAAGGAAAGATGTTTGTAAATGTGAGAATAGATCATGGATTTGACACTTGTGTCAGTCTAACTTGATGCAATTGAGATGTTCTTCCACTGAAATCCTGCACTAGGACTGTCAATGTCAGATAAAGAGCTCACATTACTTGCAAGTATAAGAACATAGTTCACAATAAAATTCACTTTGGATTGAAAAACTGCGCTTATGTCCAGGCTGAACCACACAGACATCAGTTTCTTAACGCTTTATCTCTGATCTGAATGTCAGTTCTCTACACAAGTTATCCCCACTTAAGTCGATAGATTTACCACAATAAAAGACAAGTGTCATCCCAGAGGTTCTACTATGTTTATGTATATAAAGGCAGAGAAAGAGGGAAAGACTGAATGAATGTACTTTTCTTATCCCCTTTATATCCACTTACTAATATGAAGAGGTATATAATATCTTTCAAATTCATTTTATAATCTCGGCAAACAAGGCAGTTGTCTTGTCGCACAGAGATGTAGAGTTTGCTGTATGCCCTACACACCAATTGCAAAAGATGGCCACAAAGCATCGACAGTCTTACGGGATGTTCGGAATTTTTTTAAAATAAATATGCCTCCTAACTCAAAAGAAGCAATTTACATACAAATATATTTCCCCAAATATCTCCCTGCTTCCTAAAAGCAGAGGATACAATTATTTCAATGGATGCATTGCTGCATGCCTTATTCATAACACCATTTACAAAAGTGAAGTTGGAATTTAAAAGCAATCTAGATACACTTGACTATCTACACAGATAATGAAGTATTATTTTTATTGTTAACATTGCTGATGAAAATGAGATGTTTGGTGATGCAGACCTTCTATACAAAAAGCCTATAGCTCAGTCATGTAAAACTAGTTCAATTTAAGTAGCACTGACATAACTATTTAGCTGCTTCAATGGTTTTAGTCCTCAAAATGCAAAGACATGGAACACCTTGAAATGAATCTTGATATTTCTTTTTGTTCCTTGGCAGGATTGCTATCTTTGCATGTTCAATGCCAGACATAAAACTTCCTGTACCTCTGTCGCTGATGAGAACAGTAACAAATGATGACAACCTGACATGAAAGAAATTGTTTCTAACACTTCAGGACAGTTCACTTGGCTTAAAATCACAATGCGCATCTAGAAAATTCATGATTTACAGTAAGAAAGCAGGATTTTGACTCCTTAGTAAATGGAAGACAGCTATGCTTATGTTATAAATAAGAAGTTTTAATCGTTATTATCATTAAAGGATGAAATGTCCCTACAAAGGAAAAACAGAAGTGGTGAAAACAAATTTGTAGATGGGATCTCCCGCAGTATCTCTTACTAACCATACAGAAAACCCTTCCTGAAGCTGTACAAATGTTGTGCCCCAGGAAGGTACAGCTCAGCATCGAGGTTAAAGAGAGTGATTCCTTCCTAACAGTTTAGTAAGGAATCATAGGATTTAAAAGAGTCATTAAAGCAATCACAGCTTCCCCAAAACACGAAAGTGTTAGGAAGATGCTTGGAAGAAAGACATTTCAACTTTTTTGAGCACTTCATAGGTAATAATTTTACATATTTACATTTATATACATATTACACGTGCACACACACACACGTACATACACACACCCCCAAACGCATGTACATACATATATATATGTGTACACACATACATACACGTATGTTAATGACGTTTGCTATTAGCAATTGTCTAGGATCTCAGTCCTCAGTCAAAACTTCATTATGCTAGGCGTTACACAAACACGTGCACTTTAAACTGTTTCATAACTGAAATGTAGGGCAAGGCACAGTATGTGATTACATACAGACAAACAAGAAAGAGCTAAAAAAAAAAATCCACTGCGATAATACCGGTCAGCTTAATGGGTAGAGGTCTCTGCACACCAGCCGCCTAGCTGCTGTTAAGTTTATGTGTAATGTCCTGTCACAACAGAGTTTTAAGAGAGGAATTGAAGGAGAGCAATAAAATAGTCCTGCAAATGTCTAAGAACTCTGCTCCAGCATGATATAAAATTAGCATGAAGTGCCTTTCATACACCACCCCTTAAAAAAACAGAAACTGTCTTCATCTACTTATAATTCTCATGTAAGCACAGAATATCATTGAACCTCAGAGAACCATTTTAATTAGTAAATTTCTATTAAGTAGTAAGATGCAGGACAATTATAAAAATTAAATGCTGAATACCAATGAAGATAGCAAAATGACAACATAACACAGAACTGACAACTCCAGGTCCTTACTGCTGATACTCTTATTTCTGATGATGCTGAACCTGCTGTTTGTAAATAAGTCATCATCTTTTCACTGACTTATGCCTTGATGACGCTTAACAACTGATTCCTGAAAGCTGTCACTGGTAATATTTAGGGGAGATCCTCACACAAGAGTAAAAGGAAATAGCATTTCTGTTTCGAATGGTTTTGAGATACTTCCACAAAGATGTCGCAGCAAAACTTCCCTCCTCCCTTCCCAGGAACAGGATGTTCCTCTGGGAGAGGATTTAGTAAGCAATAACAAGAGGACTTAGTGAAGTGACTTCATGTGATAATGTTTGTTTCGAAATAAAAACTTCAAAGAGAAACGGGCTAGTGAGTCTCTCGGTTCAGCTCATGTTAAGCAAAAGCAGGTACCAAGTTTGGACTATGACCAACAAAGCAGCTTGCAGCAGAAGCCAAATACACGTATTTATAGAATCATATAATCATAGAATACCAGGTTGGATAGGACCTCAACGATCATCTGGTCCAACTTTTCTTGGCCAAAGAAAAAAAGATTTAGAAGGCAGAGAAAGGCTAGGACAAGCTCTTACTGCTGACTGGATGAGGGAAGGAGGTCCATGTCAGCTATGCTTTACTATTAAACACACACCACCAGGAGCTCAAAAGCAGCCTCACTGCAGCGTGCGAGAGGGCGAACAGCTGAGCTGGGACACATCAGGCATTGAGCAAGCAACCAGACAGCAGGGCAGCATGGACTGCTGTCCTGCCACTCCTCCCTACCCAGTAATCAAAAGAGTCCTTGAAACCTCATTTAACTCCTTCCACTCTTGACTCACGCTGACCTTCTAAAATTTCCTTTGGCCAAGGCTTGTTCTCAGGGCAGACAAATCTAGAACTCCTTGGTGGCATTGCCAATGCACAAACCACCTCTCCATCAGTACGCACGGGTAGCTTCTTGAGGTATCCAACAAAAAGGTTACCCTATATTTCTTCCTTGCTTCATCTTTGAAACAGCTGGATCACTTCATCCAAAGCTTTCCAAAAGCTCAAGCTTAAGGGAGACAGCTGGAGCAGACAACTTCTGCTCAAGCAGTTCAGGTTTGGCAAAGCTGTGAGCAACTGAAAACAGGTCACTTCTACACTCGCTTCTTTGGCACTACTCCTGTTCCCAGCTCAAGCAGGCATCATCCACACGGGCCCGGTGCTCACTCATCCTTTCATGCTCATTTGATAAAAACCAAGAGTAATGAACGACTGAAAAAACAGTGGGCAGATGTGAACATCCATTTGAAATGCAGCTCATAAGAAATGAAAACATGTATTTAGAAGGCAAGTACCTTAAATGGAAGCACAAAAATTTTTAGTTCTGGTTAAATATGTGGAGATTTTGCTACGCTGATCAGCTAATCTATGCCTGGACTTCTGTATCGTAAGCCTTCTCTCTAATCCCATCCATTTCTATTTCTTCCTTTTGCTAATACTGGCCTTTTTAATCTCTCTTCATTTGGAAGCACCAACCCTCCCAATACCTTTAACCATCCTCATTGCACTTTCATTGAAATCAATGGGGCTTTGCAAATTACCATTGTGCAGCTGACTCCATTATGCCCATTACAGATTTAAAAACATGATGACAAGAAGCTAATCTGTACGCACAACTCCCTCTCTTCTGCTGTAAATAACTCAGCCATATAATTTTTTAAATACTGAAGTGCCTAAATTATAGACTAACAATATGCAAAATTTCATCTTCAAATAAGTCTACGGGGTTTTTTGTGGCTAAGATAATACAGCACTTTTCACAGACTCAGCTAAACTGTGATAGCTTTTGTTTGTTTTGTCTTGTTTCTTGTTTAAAGACGGATAAAGGCATGTCGGGCCAATTTAATTTAAATAGGATGTTCAGAGACTATGCGAAGTGGCAGAGTTTCAGTTCTACATATTGTTAATAGTAGAATTAACAATCCAGTGTCCCCGCACAGCCCTTCAAAACAGAGTCTGACAAACTCATAATCACATTCAAAATTCAGTTTCCCCTTATTAGTACCACCCTGTGCCAGCAAGGTGGGAAACAGCAGTCAGCTTCTCCTTGGACGTCACCCAGCAGAGGCTGGTTTCACCATGGGACACTTCCAAGTGCCAGCCTAACCACCAGACCTTCTGGCTAGGACCTTCCTTCAGGCAGTACTGCCTAGATGGTGAAGGAAGGCCGCAGCCCCACGTGGCTATCTGACCCCAGCTCATGAAGCCTCAAGAGCTGCAAATGCCTTGAGCTGATGCTATTCTTCCAGTTGTACTTTCCAAGCCCTTCAATGCTGAACCACAGATGCCAACACAACAAAGGGTAAACAAAACCCCACAGCTGCTGTGCCCTGTGCCAGTGATTTCAGGGACTTTCTGGTGCCAACAGCCTATGGCAGAGCTTTCATTTGTGCCCTGGAGCTAGTGCAAGGAAGAGAAGAGGACAAAATGCAAGTGAAACATGGGGACGGGGCAAGTGTGGGAGCACAGACAAGATGCTGCTCCTTCTTCTGTGGTTATTCAGCAGAGAGCTGAAAGGAACACAGTGGAGTCTGAAGCTGGGACAGCCAAATCCATCTGATGCCAGAAAAATAGGAGGAATCTCAGAGCTGGCTCCTTCTGGCACAGTGAGCCTTGCGTTGCCATCTCTAAAGCCACATAAAGTAGCAGTGTGCTGGCAGGGGACGGCAGCACCACTGACCCCTCAGGTGGCTCTTTTTCCAGGGGCTGTGGGCACCAAGGACATGTCCTGCAGGTCCCAGATCCAGTGAGGAGCCTCGTGACATCCCTCATGAGACCACTCTCACCTGGCCGGCAAAACCCTTGCATGAGCAGAAAGACAAGATGCCGCGTGAGGAATAAAGCGATTTTCCCCAAATAACTTTCCTCCTCCTGTGGGTGGGGATGATTTAGCCCATTGTGCAATCTCCGCCGCTGTGTAATTTATATTCACTGGGGTGCCAAAACTGCACAGTCTCCTCTAAATATAAGCAATTAACTCCCATTAGCATTAGCGGGAATCACTCAGGAGACTATCCCCCATTATTGATTATCTCGTTTTTGTACTAACTCAAAAAAATGTACAAAGAAAAGAAAATCACATAGTTAGTGGCTTTGGCTAAGTTAAGGCAGGCAAATTAGATTCATTATCATTCTTGAGCTAAACAGTGGGGCTTATTAGAATGTAGTTCATTTACATACTTTGATCTGATGGGTGTAGATACCTAATTATACAGCAGCCAGCAACTTATTTTTGATGTTTTTTATTAATTAATATTCAGTATTATAATTAAATGCACAGGCTGCTCTTCTGCAAATTCTTTTTTGTTGTTGTTGTTTCTAAAGCAAAAAAACCCACTTTTAAAACATACCTGTGAAGTACACGATCAACAACAGATTCCTCCACAATGCAACAGAAACGTACGCACCACTTCCAACAAATGGGGCCCACAGCTTTGCCTGAGGCCCTGTTACTCCTCAACCCATTCTTAGCAGCTAGCAATGCCCCTCATGTTAAACCTGACACCCAAAACATGCTCCTTTAAGAGTATCCATGCCTTTAGGTAATATAATGGTTTATATATATCCATCTTCTCTTTAATGTAAATATCTTATTTTGATATAGTTCTTTTTAACAGAGTCAGTCATTGATGCAACCAACTTTGGCAGATCTTGATAGCTCATACCAAAAAAAAAATAGTGTATCTTAATGCAAAATTTTCAAATCTATTTTGAAGAGGGGAAAAAGAGGACTAGTTGTACTCCGTTCTCCGCATTTTTTATGACCATCTTTCATAAACATGGTAAGAAAAAGAAGATAAACATAGTAAGAAAATCCCCCGTAGACACACACGTAGTTTATATAAACAACAAAGGAGACCATATTGTGTTCTTTGTGTGGCCTCTTGAAATAGAAGAACTAATTTCTTCTTTCACCTGCACGGCTCTATTCCCACAAGAAGGTAAGCGCTGTGCTCCC
This sequence comes from Vanellus vanellus, assembly GCF_965231255.1. Classification (NCBI taxonomy): domain Eukaryota; kingdom Metazoa; phylum Chordata; class Aves; order Charadriiformes; family Charadriidae; genus Vanellus; species Vanellus vanellus. The sequence goes on from NC_138907.1 coordinate 3,801,940, forward strand.
AATCCAAGAGAGCACTTGCATGCATGCTTAACATGAAGCATACGCCTTCTGTGTCTCCTGTGACACACTGTTTTAAAGAGAAGCACAGGGTATACATTTTGATGAAAAGCAGAGTGCTCAGCAGATGACAAAGTTACGTCCTCTCAGCAGTCAGTAAGATGTGACAGATTCATGGCGGTGAATGTGAGGGCGGAATTCGGCCATATGAAAATATACGGACATATCGAAGACTAAAATTAAGTACCATACACATTAATGGAGGCGGGACATGGCTCAGAATTTCCAGATTAGATGCTGATATTATTCACTATGCTTGTGACAGCAAAGCCATATGTAGACACATGCGCAGACTTTGAGAGAGCCTCAACATGACCCAACGTGATAGAGTAGTGGCTACAGATTTTAGAAGACATTCAAGTTATGCACTGATCCGCATCTATCAGAGGTTCTCTTGGTCTGAGTAGCACAGGAGCTTCCTCTGCAAAGCAGGCGTTTCTGCAGGAAAAAGCGTATCTATACTGCTAAAACTCCAGGAATTGCCTGCTGATTAGGTCATTAAATAAACCAGCCACGAGCAGTGGTATTATGTACAGATCACTAAAAAAGAAATAATAGCAGAATAAATACACCAAGCAAAGCTTACTGAGCCTTCAAATACAACGAACTTTTTTTTCCTGAGCAGACAGTGCCAAGCAAGCTGAAAAATTAATTTACTATTTGTTACCGGTTTTGTTATGATTGGTATCTTTACAAGTCTGAGTCATTAGCATGCAAGTTTACAATTATCCTCTGAGCCTTGTAATGTCCTGTCACTTACCTCCAGGGATTTATGTCAGAATCTAACTCGGTTCGTAAGTGATCTTCCAGTAGGACAGAATGACAGCACCATTATAACTCCCTCCAGCAGATGATGGTAATGATATTATTATTCCCCTGATCGGCTTGGTGATGATTGTTTGAACTTTATCAGTATTAATAGAGAAAATAATAAAGGTATTAATATTTGAAAGCTCTCTGTATTGTGTTTAGTATCATATTATTGCTACATTTCATGGGAAGTACTTTGACATTTCAGTGAATTTCCATTTACAGTATTACCACTATAATCTACTCATTTTATAATTGCTTCTGGATACTTGTAAGGCTTAATTTCTGATATTTCCTCTCAATAAAGGGACATGCATATGAAATTGATATACAATTATCCTTACAAATTTGCATTGTCAGCCTAGAGTTGGGGGGGGCTTAAAATAGCCGAAAATACTCTATATGGCTACTGGACCATACAAGGCCTATTGGCTTCTCGGGTTTCACAGTCACCAAGATTGCTTCTCGTTCTACAGCAGAAGTATCCCGTCTATCGTAGCTATTTAAAATATCCATGCTATCCACACAAAAGGACAGAAGCTGCCGAGCAACCCAGACTGACCGTTTCAGAAGGAAACTCAAGATGGAGAAGAACACGTCAAACAATCTCCCTGCCCTAGAAAGGAGTCAGGAAGACAGAAGACTACACACGCTTTCCATCTAGGAAAAGGTAGCATGCAAAAATTTCCTCACTGAAAGGGTTGTCAAGCATTAGAACAAGCTGCCCAGGGAAGGGCTTGAGTCACCACCCCTGGAGGTATTTAAAAGATGGGTAGAGGTAGTGCTGAGGGACGTGGTTTAGTAGTAACTCGGCAGTGCTAGGTTAACGGTTGACTTGATGATCTTAAAGGTCTCTTTCAACTATAATGATTCTATGATTCTATAATGATTAGGTTGGGATGGGGCCATCCCACATGGACATAACCTGAAAGCAGATGGTGGAGAGAAACAAGCCAGCCGATAGCTGTGAAATGAGTATTCTGAATTTGGTCTTTGTAAGGGACCAGAGCAGGAAGAAATGCAGAAAGGGGTACTTATAGATGGAGTTACTAAAGCTGTAGCTCGTGGGTTTCTGCGGAAGAGAGGAAAGGTACAGAGCATATGAACCAGAACTTGTACTTCATTTCTGGCTTGACATTATTTTTTGAAAGCGTTCTAGTGAACGCTTGCCCTGTGCCATGCTAACTTCTTCAGATCGGTATAGATGTTCCTGCAGAAGTACAGATTTCATTCCAATATCTGCACAGAACTCTGAGTTTCCAAAATTCTTCTTCAACAACTTCCACTGAGTTAATAAAGCTACAATTTTGTAGAATTACAAGACCATATGTTGTGACTGCTTAAACCCCATTTTTCTAAAGGGAAACGCATAAAAGAAAATCCTGACATTAAGGCAAACGCAAACAGTAGTCTGCCACCTCCTTAGTTTTGTGAGGCATCAAAAAGCCAAAAAATCGGTAACTATTTCTCATTTTGAGGCTCAGCTTAATCTAGTTTATTTACTTCACTCTCTCCAGTTCCAGAGCAGCAATATATTAACAGCTTGTAAATCAATGTCAGACACACTATGTGATAGATCCTATATGAAATGTTTATAGTACTATGTGATACTGAGTGAGATGCACCCTTAAAAACTACCTCTGATATTTCATACACTCATATTCTCAGCAGCTCTCGTGAGACCTACTCCCCAGCCTTCATAGCCGAAAATGAGATGCTCGGAGGGATGACAGAACTGAAGGGGAAGGTGTTTAAACAATAGCCAGTTCACTAGACGATTCATGGCATAGTATTATGGTAGCTCTTGGGAGCCCTGATCACCCGTGACTCCCTGTAGAGATGCTTTTAAACAGAAAAGACAAATGGTGTGTATAAAAAGGCCAAGCTTACCAAATAGTGACTGGATCCAGACATCTATTTCGGATGAAGGGCTGAATCCCAACACTCAAAAAATTTCCATTTTAAGTTTTGCTATTAAAATTCTGACTGTGTAAGACATGAGATGAAGAGGGGTCTACTATCCAAACAGACAGAATACACTTGCATTATGAAGAAGACTCAGCTACCAGGTGTGGTACTGAAAGTAAAAAAACACAGTAGTTTTAAGATAAGATGCTACTTCTCTTCCAGGCTTGTACTTACTCACCTACCAGCACATAGAAATGCCGACATCGATGATCACAGCATTTCCTGGTTTCGGCCAGTTCTCAGCACAGACCTTGCTTGAACGTCATTCGTCCAAGCATCATCCCAGCCTTCAACCTGGCCACAGATTTGCATCTTTCTTTACAACCTCCTAGGGCAGGAAGCACTGACATTCCCCATGAACTAAGTGAGCAGTGCTAAAAGCAGTCTCACTGGCCCAGATCTCATGTAGTTCTCAAGAGCTCCTGCCTGTACCAGGTCTGAATTTGTGCCAATGTCTGATTGCAGTAGAAGTAACATTAAAGGAAACCCCTAGGCTAGTCGGCTGCCTGACAATAGTATCAGCCTCACTGTCTTTGTCAGGCTTGTTCTCTCTAGACTTGCATATCCACTTAAGGTTATGAATTTGATTTATCTTCAAGATTTAGGTGAGTTTCAATCCTTGTGGAAGCAAAAGAACAATAGCATGGAGCGAAGAAGATACAGGGAAGATATATCTGTGCATGAATTTACCACACACGGCTTTCTCAGGGCACTTCAGTCCTGATTTGCAGACCTTTGCAATACACATTTCTTGTGTAGGGACTACTAAATTAGTTCTGATTTACATCATCGTGTAGAGCATGAAAAAATACTGATCTGAGCCTACAAAAACAAACACATATTTGAACTGAGGTGTCAGGAGGCACAGATGTATTGTGCCACCTGCACTACTTGTGGGATGCTCCTTCCAGTCAATTCTACAGCACATTCACTTTGAGCTAACTTGCGTGGCGTTAAATTACAATTTTATTGATTTTTCACAGCATTAATTTCACAGCGACACTTTAAACTGCTTAAGGCTCTATCCGGAATAGTGCTGAACTCAGGACAAGAAAAGAATGGAGACATTTGTGATGAATCAAAAGAGGTCACCATGAGATACCATGTAAGCTGCTTCTGTTCAGTACAGCTTACCTCGGGCTGCATTCTTCCATGGGTCCCATGGAAGCAGCTGCCCCAGAACTGGAGAACTGTCTTTTACAGCAGATTTCAATATGCTGTTTATTGTAAACCTGGAATTCACTTTAAAGTTGTTTCCCATTGACATTCACAAGTATAACTGTGAGGACACTTTCGATCTTATTAATGTCCTCGGAACACTTGGCAAAGAGCCATGAAGTTTCCCAGTTGCAGGTTCCCAATATACAATCTGCACCTGATTTCTAGATAATATTGATATACTATATTCAGCTACATTGTAGTTCATATGGATGTTCCACTTTGCTGTGATAGACCTAAATCTTGTGTTCTTCAAATCAGTGGGAGTTTTGCTTGAGGAAGAAATGAAAGATTAGGGCCACAGAAAACACAGTCACTAATTTGGGAGCCCGATTTTATAATAATCTTTGTCTAATGATTATTTAATATTGTAGCAGGCTATTTAAAAGAATAGTCTACAAAGTATTGGAGCTTCCTTTTCAATGCTTGTGTAAAATGTGATTTGTAATTAGTAGCTTTAGGTATGTAATGTGTGTGTGTGAGAATATTAGTATTCCATAAAAGCTGCTGTCAGTATAAGTTATACGGAGAAGCACAAAATAATACGAATACTTAATAGCTAAAATACTTTGTTTGAAATAGATTCGCTAGATTTTGTAGAAGCTTAAATTTTTCCTTTCGTTTAAATTCTGTTACAAATAAATGAGTTAGGAACTATGACCATAAATGACCTGAGCACTAAGGGAATATATTAAAATTTACTTTTAAGTACTTCAAAGCATTTCACTTTATTCATATATAGATACTGGAAAGATTCACAGAGCTTGTTACTACAGCTCTGGAAATTACTCACCAGTCTAAATGTTCATAAAAATATGACGATATTTACAATAGGCGTCAATTCAGTAAATTCCAGCGACTGCTGACACCCCGAACTCTGACTGGGCTTAAAATATGGCCAGTTCCTTAAAAAGATCTGGTGCAACCAGTACTCATTCACTGTGCATCACAAGGATAACACCTTTGATGGGTTTACCTTTGTTAAAAATAATAAAACAAAAGCGGGCTTTCCTGGCCTGTACAGCGTGTCCAGGAGCAGCAGAGGGCACTCACACTCTACGCTACACAGCCCGGGCTGCTCTGCAGCGTGTTTGCATTTTCTGCAGCACTGTCAAGAGCTGTCAAGCCCTGTGCAAGCACAACTCTCCCCTCTGCTTCAAGAAAATTCCACAGAAATTTTATTCTAATTCCCTCTGAATTCTTGGTGTACTTAGGAAGAAAGCTAAAGAAAAAAACACCGCAAATTCCTTGCTCAGACCTAGGAAACCTTCACACACACATCCTAAGGTTCTCAGGGCCAAATCCTGTGGGTCTTAATCACTCAGCAAAAGGGACCATTTCCTGAAGAACTCCGCAACAGACAGAGGGAGCAGGATTTGGCCATCAGAGAAGCAAGAAACCAAAAGTGGTTTTTAAACTGCCTAAAGCTGAGGCAAGAATTTTTTTAACCCAGCAATAACATCAGCACTGGTTGATACATGATCCAGACACGCCGCTACTAAAATTGTTAATATTAAATGAATGTGTCTTGCGGTCCCTAATGTTGTGCGATGGCTTGATTTCTCCCTTCACAAAGGAGTTTTCTCAGCATATTCCCTTTCTGACCTAGATAAAATAATTTCTTATTCTTCATCTACTTCTGTAAGGTAATGGCATGGTGAAGAATGTGATGTGTGCGCTACAGATGGCACTGAAAGGATCCAAGAATCTAAAAATACAGTAAGTTTTACAGGAGAGGTTTCGTAAGGTGGCTGTCTCCTCCTTGACATCACTATTCAGCTGGCTATTGGAATGGGACTAATTTAATTAAGAGAACAGCTCAGATAAAACATTTTTGTCAGATTCTCCAAGTCCTATTCACCTTGCTTGAGAACTCAAGCAAGTCTTCTCTTAAGCAGTCCAGTAATACACCTCCTGTCATGCCAGCTCAGCTGAGCATAGCAACAATAGGAGCAATTGGCACAAAGAAAACTACTGAAGTTAATGTAAAGATTATCATATTATTTTTCCAACGGTGACCCAACGGTCAAGGCAATTGCTGGCAAGAAATTGTTCACTGCAGTCTTGATCTTTCACTCCTCAAAAGCTCCAGGTGAGTTTTGTTTGCAGTATTGGTCCTGAAATCCTCACAGCTTGCCACTGGCTCATTTCACTCCTGTGCTTTCCAAGGCATCTGAAGAAAAAGCAGCTATTTCTAAGCAATAAACATCAATTGTGGGTTTGGGGCTTTTTCTGCACTGATCACTGCTATTGGGATTCTTTTTGTGAGAAACATAAGCAGAATGGTGTAACCATAACATAGTTAAAATACAAACCAGGTTGCTGATTTGGCTATGCTTCAATCTCTCCTAGCATGAAACTTGATTTCCTAATAATAAATTTCTGTATCTGGTTTCAGTAAGTAATCGAATACCCCAAATCCACTTTGCATTTTAAAAAGAATAGTGTATTTTTAAGGAAAGAGAAAAAGCTGGAGATGATGATTTTGTGGCTAAACAATACGGTTCTTCAGATCCCAAACAGAACCACTATATTCAGTAAATGCTGGGGAGGTAGGTGATGGAGAAAGGTGGAGGAAGAAAGGGAGCCAAGAAGAAAAGGGTTAATATAAGTTTTCCAATCTAACATTCTCAAAGTAAACACGTAAACAAGAAAAAAACCGCCTCTATCTGACCAAGGAAGAAGAGTGTTAGAAGGATGTAATGCAATCCCTGCAGCATTTCAAACTCTACTTCAAATCTAGGTCTCTTTCCACATACCATGTTCATTGCTTGCAGCAAAAATGGGTTCTTTTAAAGAGCATGTCCCTTTATCATCATAGAACCAGCAGTTTCAGATTTCATACTTGTGATCTCAATAGCTTGCAGGAATTTATATTCAGAACACAACTTTGGTGTATAAAACCGGGGAAAAATGTCAGACAATGTATTTGTGCATCGCCCAGCAATAAGTGAGGGGGGACTGGTGCATTTTAGCTGTCCCAACATTGTTTCTCAGACTTTAGAAAAAAAAAAAGGGAAGACTGAAAAAAAAAAAAAATTTTTTGTATACTTTTTGCAAAGTGGCGAGGATGTGTCACCATTAATGGACTGTTTACTGTTTTATTATTGAGTGTTTCCTAAGGAATTGTGCTGTCTTTCAGATTCACCTGTTAAGGCCTTCAGTGAAGACATCACTGGTTTAGTACATCTAAGTCTGTGTGTGTGTAACAAACACTTGCACTACTCATCTACCCTGGTTAACACTCCTAACACTTTCACCTGAGATTTGGTTTTCCTTGGTTTCATAACTCATAAGGTAGTCTGCCAGACTTCCTCAGGGATGAATTTTCATGCAGTCATGTATACAGAGGGCTAGTGACACCCCAAAATACGCACAATGTTCTTAGTACTTTGCAGGATTATGCTCAGAATGTTTTCCACATTCAAGACTCTTTAGAAGTTTTGATGCCACCTTTTGCCTTCTTTTCAGTACAAAAAGAGACACACGATGGAGCGTTCAAGCCTTCGTGTTTCTTTTCTAGTGGTTCAGAAAGAGCACAATGTCAGCTTGCAGCAAGTCATCTTCATATCCCCTAAGCAGGTCCAAAAATTCCTCCAGTGCCTTAGCAAATGCATATTAATAAAAACAAATATGAACCCAGATTTCCTTTTTTTTTTTTTTTCCCTAGTCAGGCCTGTAGCCAATCTAGTATAAAAATCTCTGGGAAAAACGCACAAATGTGATCAAAGGCAGACATTGGGCACACCATACCCCTGAACCCACAACGTAATCTTAAAGAGGAGCCCTGGGTCTGCAATCCTGACAGCCAGAAGAGACGCTTCGAGCCACAGAGAGCTCCAGGAAAGCAATGAGATCTCCCTCAACAAAAATACTTCCACCCAGATGAATCCCACTCTTGGATAATTCTCACTGGTATATTGACTTTTTCAAGATGGCACGGGAGCTAACTTAACTTGAGTTTCCTGGCTTTTGAGAGATTATGGGCATTATTTACTCTCTCTTTTTTTACCTACCACGTTTTTAATTAAATTAAATTCCCCGTGCATGGCTAGCTATAAAGTGCATATTACTTACCTGCATCTTCAGATCTTTTACAGTCCCGTGGGTAAATCCATAATTAGTTGGTTTTGTAAAACGCATATTATTTACTTGACAGGCCAGAATGGCTCTAGAAGAACTGTCCTCATGTCTTGGTTAAGTGCATAATTAGGCAGGTTTTTAAAACCCATATTATGTTCCCCACATTGAAGCCATTGCAATACATTTGTTAAATATTCATTTAAAAAAAAAAAAGTATTATTTACTCAATTGGCCAAGACAGCATGTAATTATGTATTTAGGATGTGTGCAATGCATAATAAAAAATACTCATGAAAACGTATGGAAAAAATTACTTTGCACTATTAGGGCTTTTTTAAGCTACCGTGTCCTCACCATTTCCACCATTTCCTCTCAAAATACCAAGCATGTTCAAAAGAACAACTATTTCATGAAAATTGTTCAACCAAGCACTACTTAACAGGATACTTCTACATTTCCCTAAACTTTCAGGCTCATTTCATATATAAAGGGAGTATTTGTGCTCTTTTCCAAGGACGAAGCTATTTAATAACATTAGAGTAAAACTTTATTTTACACTCCTACTTCTTTAGTCCTTTGGGACAGATTCTCACTAACATAAATGCATGTTGTTCCACTGAAGGTGGTAGTGGCATGTTAATCAGAAAAGCAGAGGGTCTGAATCACCATATCCTAGAAATCAATATCCTTTCCAGTGGATATTTCAAAGCATAAAGGTTAGGAGATTGACAAGTGCCCGTGAGTACGTTCATATCATTACAATGGAGACTTTTCAGGGTGACCATTTCCATGAAAAAAACCCTGCAGAATGCCAATGTCTTATTTTCATACGACTCAGAGGTCTTATGGGAGATACAGGTTGTGCACAGTCTTTGAGGACTCTGAACGGGGATGCGCATCACACAGTTTCATTAGTGACAGACCAAAAGCATGAAGTAGTAATTCACACAGCAGTAATTCCAGACAAGTGCCCAAATACCATTCACCCCAACTGAGTCTATTAAACATCTGGACATATACTTGTACATTGCTACATATTATGGATCAGATTCATATAGGTACTGAAACACCAGTTTTTATTGATTTTGCTAAGTGAGATACCCAGATAACTGAAGAACCATGCTCTTGTGCATTTGGACTTTCATTTTACCAACAGAGCCTTTATGAAGCTGAAGTTATTGGATATCAGGTTATCAGCAGCACGATGAAATCTGGTGAAGATTTGAAACTACGAACAAAGGTTTAATGTTAAACAATCAGAGCCAAGTTCAACCGCCCTGATCTTATATCATGCTTAGTTCTGCTAAATTGAATGAGAATTATGTGATGTTTAGTAACTTGTGATGTGACAGCTGCTCAGAAAGAGTGATTCACATCAGCTGCTTCTTGAGTAGAAAGGGCATCCTCCTAAGTATCTGGTGTTCATTTAGTGGGGGCAGTTAAATAAAAATTCATCACTCCTCTCTTTCCATTCACTGTCATCTCTCAGCCTTTCCCACAGCACTGATGTTCCACCCACTTCAGAGAACACAGCAAGACATATCTATATCTCCTAAGCCTCATGTCCAGGTGTAGAGTGAGACAGAAGCTATGACACTATGCCTTGAGGGGTGGGTACCTCCTCCAAATCACAGCTCAAAACTAAAAGCAACCAAAACAACATGTCCACCACATGGCCCAGGTCAGGCAAGAAAGTGCCAGCTCCCCTCAAAACATCATTCACGCTCACTTGTGTTCACTCCTTCCCCTGAGTACTGCACCAAGGCCAAGCTACACACCAAAAGCATGATGTATTGCATAAAGAACTTGCCCTAAGTAGAATATGACTGCTTTCTGGAATCTGCTCAGGTTATGGGCACACAATCAAATGCAATCAAGGCACAGCAGCTAAACAAGTTAGCACCTGTCAGCTGGGCCTCTAAACCTACCTCTGGAAGCGCCTTTATGTTCCACTCAGAAGCATATTATGGAAAGGACCATGCAGTGAAAGATGCTGCCTTCACCCCTGGCTTGTTTGGCTGTTCACCACCCTTCTGCTGCAAGTTGCCACCTTCACATTTCAGCTGGCAAATCCAAACCTGTGACTGCTTTCATTTACTTAACTTAAAAAAAAAAAAAAAGAAAAAAAAAACAGAGGAAAAAAAAAATCATATGGCTTAGTTAAAACAGACCTCAAAACTAAGTTGGCTGTACTAGCACTAAAATGCAGGACTGATTGAATGGTTTTTTTCTCCTCAGTCAGCTGGTTAAGCTGGTTAGGGTGATAACTTCTAGGACATCAGTAGTAACAAATAGTTGGAAGGAAATTAAGCTGCTTTTGCAGCATTCCTCTGGAATAGGTCCAGCCCACCCTGGCTGCAAAGGAAAACATGCTACCTTAGATCCCAGTGGAAAGGGTCTCAATTTCAGTCAGTATTCTCAATAAATATGAAAAAGAACATGCAAGGCAAAATCAGACAGGTTCCTTAAACAAAGGCTATGATTAATTTTAAACTATGTTGTCCAATCATATTGATCATTATAGCCACTTACATTTACTATAAATCTACTAGAGTTTTCGTGTTTTGTTTCTTTACTTCAATACAAAACCAAGAACTCTCTCCCACAGTCAGCTAAATATTTCCTGAAATAACACATGAGTGGTGGCGATTTTACCCAGCAGGTTCCTTTATCACCATGGAGCAGGAAAGTTGACAGGCTTTGTGTCTGAAATGTAATTAGCTTGTGAGAGTACGGTCATAATGAAAGTAAAATTTACATTATTGCAGGCATGTGATTGTTTGCTCTTTCAAACAGGAGTAAAAGGTGAATTCCAAGGCATGTATTTGGGGGGCTTATTCAATCAATATCCTCAGACTCTCTATGCGTCTGTTGAGGGGAGAGGAGGCAACTGAAGGTTTAGATCAGGTTTCTGTGTGAAAGTTTTAAGACCTCAAAAGAAGAAATGAATGATGAAGAATGACTAATACCATTGGGCCTGAGCCCCATTTCAATCCCATTCAGGATTCACCCAGATTAACAGAGGAAAAAGCTCTCCCTTAAGCAGATGTAGAGGTTTACAAACCCCTTCAAAGAATAAAAAGTAGCTACCCTTCTTCATTAAAAAAAACAAAAGGCTTAATTTTCTAAGCTAAATTCTCTCAGCAAATACATTTGTAGAGCAAGCCTCAAACACACTGAAATGCAACACACTTTGACCCTCTTTTCATTTCTGAAAGGCTAAGGACACAATTAGGCCATGACCTCCTGTTGGTCCAGGGGAAAAAAAAAAAGGCAGTTTGTTCTAGGGAACTGTGGTTTGCTCTGTAAACACTTACAGGCCCATGTGACAGACACAACACATCAATCCATGTGGGGCACGATATACATTAACAGCAGTCAAGTCCTGCCTCCCAGATCCCTGAGATCTTCCTCTCCTAGATGCTTTTTAACTTGTTGGCCCTTACAAAATTCCCAGGAAACAAATAGCCTTTTCTCAAACCAAGTGTTTTGCAATAAGATTCTCCACCTATTGATAGCATCTTTCCAGGAAAAGAAGGGGAAGTAGGAAATTCTCCTTCATTCATATAACCTTTCAGCAGGAATAAAATAATATACTTTAACAACAGCAGTTTTAGGAACTGCATGGAGATACACAGAATCATATGACGGGAAGAGACTGTGAGACATAAAGGTCATTGTCCCTTTGAAAGCACATTACACCCTTTCTACCACAAGGTTTGTCTACCCAGTTCCAAGCAGGACACAGAATCCAGCAACCTACTCCGATGATGCTATAACCTCCTTGACCAGGAAAGTTTTTTTTAAAATCCAGCCTGATTTCCTGCCAGTTTCCGTTCAGTCCCATTGTTTTGTCCCCCATGGACAGAGAGAGCAGACTTTCACATGTATGAAAAAAACAATTACTCCCTTCCAGACATCAGTGCCTCGGGCTCAGTAACCCATTTCTTTTAATCTTTGTGGGGCACATTTTATGGGGTGCCGATTATCCTCCTTCTTCTCCTCTAAACTGTGTCCGACCGATCCAAATCTTTCCTGAATTACATTGCCCCAAATAGGATGAAAGGCCCCAGCTGGGACCTTATGAGAAATGAGAAATCAATGCAACTTCTTGCAAATGTTCCTCAAGAGCTGTTACCCAGGCACTAAAACTAAAGAGGCATATGAACAAGGTTCTTTCTACAAAATACTGTGTTAAACAAGTTACTGTATTGTCCCAAAACCCAACAGTGGACTGAGCAGTGATCCTTACTAGAGTGACACAGCTGGCACTGACACAACTCCCATCATGTTTTCATATTTCCCACTCCCCATCCTACCACCAGCAGCAGTATAACCAGCACAAAGGGAAGAGGAATGCACCTTTTCATTTCTGTGTATCTACATGTCCTGACCTTGTCCAGTAAGAAGGGGGTCAAAGCATCAGAATCTATTTTGATGCAAGAGAGGTGTAAGTTAAGCAGTAGCAAAACTGTCTTTAATAGTGCTTTGGTGCAGCAAATAAATAAACAGAAAAAACTTGTTACAGAAAATTCAGCAACAAATTTAGGAAAAGTTAATAACTACAATTTAGACAAGAAGATACAAATACCGTATCTGCAACCCTGTTCTTTGCATTGACACTGATTTTATGTTACTGTCGTGTTATCTGCTGGGAATGACGTTATCATTGGGACATTGGTTTTAAAGAGAAAAAGCAGTAAAGGTGATGAAGATGGAGTACATTTTCTTTCCCACCTCCCTTTGCAGAAAAGATTAGGAATAATTTCAAATTCGGTTGAAAAGTCTGAATGTTTTACTAGTTTTGGCAGTTGCCAATTAAGCCAGTGCACCTCTCCCCATCTCCTTGCCATGTACAGGGATTATGACTATATGGGCTATACATCTGCTGCAACCATTAACGATGAGAAGATTACGGCTGTGTTTTAAAGTTCATCAGGGACCTTTACATAACCCTTTTAAAGCTATTTTTTCAGGCTGTCTGCAGACTCAGGCAGTCACTTTTATAGAATCATAGAGTCGCTGAGGTTGGAAGGGACCTTCAAGATCATCAAGTCCAACCATTAAGCTAACCTGACAAAAACCACTTCTAAATCATCATTCACACTTCTCATCATCACTTCTTTTGCCATCATTCACATGCTGCTCACAGACAAAGAGCTTCTTATTTGAAAAGTTTTCTTTGCGATCACAGAGATGGTGGGTATGTATCGATACACAGATGTGTGAGACATACTGGATGCTGAGGACTTTCCTGAGCTGCACTATAGAGAAGCTAGCACAGATCCCAAAAGACATGAATTTCCAGACAACAGACTAGATAATCTAAAAGACATGCTGGTAGTAATAACACCAGTGAAAGGTGTTTTACTGCTAAACAGCGAAATCAGTGCACGTTCTGCTGAAAAGTACGGTGAATTAGCATCAAGCTGTAACCTAATGTAGCAAACTGTGATCACTCACAGTTAACATCACAGGACCATCCCTTATTTCTGACAGAACAATGTCTGTTTCACAGATGAAATGTTGCTCTCCTGATCCACTGCTTAAGCCTCTGGATACAACTCGTGTTGAATGTACCGTCAGCAACTATGGATAACTGCTGACCAAAAGACACTACCGTAAGTATAGAAATCAAATGCATCGGTCAACATACTGGAGTTTGGTATTTTCTGTTGTCACCCTATCCAGTTAATTTAGAACTGTTTCTTAATGAGTGGACTTACAAACTGGTATTATTATATCCTTTGAAGTAAAAGTAGGTCTCAATCTGCCTATTTTATTTTTATTTTTTCCTTTTCCTTAAATCAGCAAATCCACTACATAGCCTCTTGCTGATTTTAGGAGGCATATGGTTCTTAATCCAGCGGTGTATGAATTATGGCAGTAAATGGCTTTGAAAGTGCCTCGAAAGCAAAAATATGGAAATTTTCCCCCAAGAGACTAGGATGAGCAGTCATTATTTTTGCGATTGCAGAGAACACTGCCCAAGTGTTCCAAGACTGCGTGTGTATAATTGTTTGTCTCTTTCTTGCTTTGAAGTATTTTTTTTTTTAAACTGTAAAACCTCAGACACACTCAAGGACAGCTTCCACGGTTTGGTCAAGAACACTAGCATATCTACATATTCACTAAGTCATAAATCTTCTATACTTTGGCTATGCATATATGACACATGACCCTTATTTCTCCCTTGTGGTTGCACTCTGAGAGACAATAGAGGTCCAGTAAAGCACACAGCTTCCCTCTTAGGTAATATTTCATATGTATCTCTTTACAACTACCAACACATCAAGGTAACTGAGCTGCAGTCTGGGAGAGGAGTTTAACCATAATTGTCTTAAATTGTCTAATTTGGATAAAATGAGCAAGAAAATTCCCTCAGCTATTTGTTAGTATAATAATGTCATCTATATATTTCTTGCCTTGTGGTATTCTGTTTTGTAAAGGGGAATGAACTATACTCTGAATCCTTAGGATATTTGGTTCGATCTGTCTGTCAGACATTAATTAGTTTCATAGCAATCTCTCACTGCTGTCTTGTGGAAAGACGGCAAGACTGAAAAATAAGCCAGGATGACAAAGGGAGAGCTTGACTTGCTTCTGACCAAAGAAATCTGTCATTAAGAAAAGGTTCAGAACTCAGATCTGAAGCTCCTTTGCCTGCCTTGTGGGAGTACAGATGACTGGATTAAAACATTAACACGTTATTATACACAAAATTGTCTTTTCAAAGAATGGTCTATTTGCTCATTTATTTCTATGTACATAAACAACTGTAGAGAGGGAGATTTTCAGAGCAGAGCACTGGAGCTCAACCATGCGACTCTCACTAATGACAGTGGCTGTTAGGCAGCCAAAACGGCAAACGAGGTTTCCAAATTAACCTTAAAATAACATTATGGAGGCCTCAGTAGCAGCTCTGCAGTTAAATCCATATTAAAATTTGCACTCGGAGCATCGCTAATGTCCCAGGATTTCCTACTCAAATTACTCTGCATCGTCTCCCTATTTTACATACTGAGGTCTAATTCTCTGCTTCGTAACAGCATTTTTTAACACTTGTACAAAGCATATTTGCAGCACCAGCAGAAAAGTGCTACAACAGAGCAGAGAGTCACGTCCTAACTCTACAGGAGACAAGGGAATTTGTTCACGTGTATTTAAATATATGAACTTTTACTCAAAAAGAAATTTTAACCTGTCCTATTAAAATATCTAGAGCTCAGACTCCCAACTTGTATTGGGTAAAAAATCACATGTTCTAAGTCACATATATGCATTTTTGCAGATATTTTAAAGTTTATATATTTGATATATCATTTTGATATTTTTTTTGACCTAAATTAATCTATCTTTCATCGTTACTTTTCTCCAGCTTCAGCAGACAAGATCAACATTTAGTTCAAGACAGTGCATTCCCGTTTCAGCAGCACCCAGCCTTCTCCTCACTGCCCCCTCTGAATTTCAGCACTGAAGTGGAAAGTACCTCCCCACGCTTGTGCCTCTGCGCACAAGGATCACTTCAAGTATGGTAAAACACGGTATTTTTCCAAATCTATACTGTCTTTGTAACACTTTCCTCCTATACCAAACCCTCCTCCATAAAACTCTACCTGAACTCTCTCCCACTCCCCAACACCACCACAAACCTTCTGTCCCCAATGGCTTGTGTCTGTCCACACATGCAACCCAGCAAAACTATCCATATCCTTTTCTCTTGGGCACCAGCCTGTACTTACCTCCCAACGTCATTGCTGCTCAGTTGCCCTGGCACTCCACACCTCTGGGAAGTTCAACTTCCATCTATGCCACGTGTTGCTACTCTATTTCTTCAACCACTTGGTGATCCCTTCCTTCTATACCTTGTCCATCATAGGTTCCCGAACCTCTGAAAATAAAGCAATTTCATTTAGATTGCTAAATACAGACACTGGAGTTTTAAAATGCCGATTGATAGGGTGTGTTTTTACATGAAAAATTTATATCAGGCTTCCATTACAACACTAGTTTGCAGAAATAGGCATGACGATAAATTCCTGATTTAGTTAAGAAATAAAAAAGGGGGTGGAAGGTACTCAAGTCTTCTCTGAGGCTTTTCATCCCCAGTGCATCTTACAGAACAAGTAGCAAGACCGGGGCTTTCTCAATCTACTGCAGAAAAAAAGTGAAATGACCTGGCAGTACGCAACCTGAAATACATCCCTCCAAAGAGGGACTCAGTGGGGAACAGGTCTATCACCTTATTCCCTCTCCAAAAAAAGAAACAGTAGAAAAATTGGTTTACTCAAAACATAGGAGCAGTGACAAGATCATTCTTTTTGCTTAAAACAATTCAAGAATGGGTTGTGTAGAGACCTAAGGTTGTTTGGAGTCAGGGCTAGCAGTTACCAAAGGGAACGGGCAGGCACGTGAGCGTTGGAGAGCAGTGCTGTTCAGCTGTATGGACCTGTCCTGCTGTCCATCGACATGCCGATGCCCAGAGGAAGACTGCTCAATAGCCCATCAGCCTTATGAAACAACTGATGAATTCACAGTTTTTTAATAGTTAAACAAATTCCAAGCCTTTTTAAATTTAATACATTACTGGTGCCTACCCACTGAGAAGATAGAAATGAAAGTGACGACAAACCGAGTTTTCCATATACTATCTTGTTTTAGCATCTGCTGCTAAAACCACAATAGGCAAACCAACACACTTACCAGCAAACTACTAGACAAACCAGTAAAGGATTTGTAAGGTATACAGTGTGCCGGTACAGCTTATTGCAGGTGTCCAGAGTGAAATACACTGTCCTGGCAGAGATGCAAATCTTGGTACTAAATTAGCCAAACTTGAAACATCATAGTGAAGAGACTTGGGTATTTGCGCTATGAGATCCAGGGCAGAAAAAACTCTGTCCCTAACCAGATGAAATGTTGGACAAAAGTGGACAAAGGCAGCATGATTCTTCAAGGTGAGTGGTTTAGTTAGAAGACCTTCCTCATGTCTCACCAAAGAGAACTGATAAATATCTACACTAGTTTTGGAGCGCTCATTAAAGGCTGCTTGCTACCCTACAAATTCCTTGTACCAGCAACCTTCATTCTTCAACATAATCCTGCAATGAATCCCCTAAGCTTTTCTTTTTAACCTTAACTGCAGAATGACGGTAAAATCATCAAAAGTGAAACTTCACTAAAATATGAAGAACACGACAGATTCCCTACTCACTTTTCATAGTAACTTATTCAGGTTCCAACAATTTCAACATTAGTTCCTCTGACCTCCAGTAGGTACTAATGAGACATTTTAAGGCAGTTTGCAGTAATGCAGCCACACCAACAACTTCGAGTGCCTTGTGCAATTTACACATACACACGCACACAAACACTTTAACTTATCACAAACCAGAGACAAACCAACTGGAGAAGAGCTTCCTTGTCGGTAGGAGGAGGCTAGCCCTTCCTTCAAAATATTTCAGACACTTCGCTGCCCGGAACCCTAATCTAAATCAGGAGCATTGGGTTTTTTGAGAACTCCTAGTTTCATTCTAGCTAAATGCGCCATAGAAAAAAAATCCCTTTACTCGATTTATTTCCAGTGCCCCTTCCTCAAATGAAATTTAAATCTCATGTATTTGGGAAAAAAAAATAAAAATCACAGACAACTGCGATACAGCTACAATTTTTTTAAAGGAATGCTTAAAGAAAGGGTTCTGAATCCATATATTTCTGCTGAGCCTAGCACTCACACCAGAGATCCTCCTGGGCCAAAACACATCAGACCACATTTCAGAGGGTCACCTTCTGACACTGCCAACCCATGAGGTACAGTAGGAACACCAGAACTGTTGGAAAGGCAAGTTTCATTAGTCTTTCCAAATCTCCAGCAGATTGTTTCATGGTCTGGGTGAAGATACATTCAATTTCATCCAAACCAGTTCACACATTTTCTTAATAAGTACTTGTGTCAAAATGTTTCAGTCGTCAGAATATTCACCTCTGAGCCTGAGCATGTAAGTACAAGTCCACACATTAGTTTATCCATCAATATACTGTCTGTATTTTTGTCTATGCATTCCTAAAGTGCCCATCACCCTGATGCATAGGTGCCAGTTCAAATTCTCACCCCATGTTAGTTTGACAGCGCTGTCATCAGGGAAGACAGAGCTGTACTATGCTTCAAGTAAAATACGAAACCATGGCTACTTCTGTCCATCTCTGATGGCTACTCAGGTGGAAGCTGGTGGCTCCACTTCAAGAGAAGTAGCGGGTACAATCCCGTGTTCAGGTCACTGTTCCCTTCTGCAATAAAACAGGTTAGAAATCCCAAGCCTGGACAAAAATCTCCCTCATCGCAGATTGGCAGATGGCTTGTGTGGCGAGCTCAGTTAGCAAGGTCTTAGGGGGTCTGTTAAGTAAGAGAGAAACAACATATATAAACAAAATCTATTCCATTCTTTATCCTACATGAATCCTAAGCCAGGAGCACACCTTCTTTACAGCAAAGTCTATCCTTTTATTCAGACAGCACCTAGAAAAGATATAAAATAACAGCTCCGATAGCACCAGCAGCATTTTAATGGCTGAACGCTGAATTAAAAAACAGGCTTTGCTTCCAGGTGCAGACAGATGTCTGATGTGAAGATTTTGGCTGTCTCTTACCAAAAGTGACAGGCATTTTTGGTGAGGCTTTTCTTAACAGATGGCAAAACTCGGGTCCTACTGATTGTAGCAGGATCTGAGGGCATTCGGCGCACAGTAGGATCAGGCCCAAAGCATGGGTCTGAACACCAGGTTTCATCCACATTGTTAAGAAAAGGTATTGGTGTGAAAAGGACGTTCAGACGCTAAGCATCAGATTCAGAAAAAAAGACCAACAAACGGTATATTGTGATGTTTTCTTTTGTATACTGTATCAATGACTGTGTGGTATGCTCACTGAAAAACCAGCCCTTGGTAATTGTCAGGGAACTTCATTCTGAGTGCAGGCTCTACTGGAAATTAATTGCTTCAGTGCAATCTGAACCACATCATAAATGTCATGTAGAAGTTGCAGGGAGTGAGGAGGCAATGACAGCTCTATCCGCACTGTTTCATTTAAAGGTGGGTAAAACACACTGCGACAGAAGTGCTCTTCATCAATAATTTAGTCCGCAGTGTAAAGCCAAGCCTTGCCAAAGATGCCAGGGGAGCAGCTACCTCCCTGGTTTTAATGACACCAGCAGGGAGGGGTTGAGGGGCCAGCTCAAATCAACATTCATTGCACATCTGGGCACGTCGGCAGATGAAGATATCTAGGACTGAGCTGACAGGACAAAGGGTTGAAAAAAGAAGTGTAACCTAGAAAACCTTTACTTTGAATTCTTTGTATAAATTCAAGGGGGATGACAGTTCCTAAGGTCATCTTACATAATAAAACTACAGTGATCTACATAGAGAATTTTAACTCTTTCCAACACATAATCAAAGAAACCGCAAGTTAAGTTTATATTATTCACTTTATGAATGTAAAATGCAGAATCCTTAATTCTCTGAAAAGAACTATTTTAATGAGCAGAATGTTAACATTTATATGCCTGACTTCATCGTAATAACCCTAATTATAGTACCACGGAAGCCCCACTGTACTGGAGGGTCACTGGAGTTCCTATTATAACCCTTATCTTAGGGGAGTTTAATATCTTTGCCGTTTTGCAGTGTATCAGCTGAATCTTGCCATGCAGGTTAGCACTGGTTTACTCCTCCTTAAAATTATTGTTTTACAGCAGTTTCATTTGGTTCTTAAACAGCTTCTGCTTGCCAAAAATAAGAGTTTTTACTGCTTTTATGACAGTCTCTACAGAAAAGCCCATCTACTCACTCTGAAGAGAATATGATGTTCAGGTGCAACGAGACTGATACATCATCATACCAAACTACCACATTCTCCCCCTAGGAGGTCACAAAGCCTTGTAGTTACAACATGGTTGAAGCTATCCCGGTTTGCGGTATCACTGTGATTCTGGCAGAGCTTTTAGGCAGTAATCTTACATTCTAGGTTATACATTGGACACCTATGTTTTGGCTGAGTGGGTGATGACTTACGTAATCTTTACATGGTGGGATGTAATACCAAAGCAGTGGAAAACAAATGGGGCCAGCCAGCCTCGATCTCAGTGATGCATTAATTACTGGTTATAAAACGTCAAAGTGTTCAGCTGCCATCTACATCTGTAAAGCAAATTCCTTTTGTCCAGACAAGAGCAGCATCAAAAACCAACCACTTCCACCGCCAGTGTAGCCACAGAACTTTTTCCATCAAATTTTGCCTCTGCGATACTAATAAACCCCACTTCTGGCAAGTTTAGACTAAATTATTTAACATCACGGTACCTAGAGCTATAGCTGAAAGCTATTGAAAGGACATAACTGTTTTTTCCTTGTCCAATGAAACTATCTAATTAATTTGCTTTTTATTTTCTGCTCACAGACCGTTTTTGATGAAATGTTAGGTGCTTTCCATGATCTTCAAAAGCCCCAAGTAATCTAGACCACATCAGAGCTGTGCTCACAACAGAAGCTTCATCAATGATAACTTCATTGAGGACTACTGCAGGTTTTGCTCCCAATGAGGGTCATATGGGAAGGCAACAAAGGAGTCTGGGGAATACAGCAGGTGGCATCTCTCCTAATTGCATCTGACATTCCACTTTCATTTTCCTAGCCATCAGAAGGTACAAAGTGAGTAATCTGGTTCTTAATAATAATGTTAAAATGCTAATGGCACCAGAAGAGCCCTCTGAAAGTACTGCAGAAGTGGTATAACATTTACATTCTGGAAAAGTTAAACAGTACACGTAGACAGATCGTCACTGACTCAGTTGATGATTTTCAAGAGGGGACCTGAACAAGAGTAGCTCATAATAATTATATTTGTTGTGAGTAAAAAAAAACAAAACAAAACAAAACATAGTCCTTCCTATACCCATCCTCAGAAAGGAAGACGCCTGTGCTTATTCCACCCTGCGGTGGCCTCCTCTGGAGGCCTGGTTTTTCATTAGGGAAGATACAGCGATGCCAGATGCACTAGAAAATGCAGCCCAAGATAAAATTCTTCTAGACCGTTGATATATTTTTCTCTCCGCATAGCATCATAAGCACTGGCCCTCTGCACGCTGCAAAACTAAATCCCATATTGTCACAGCGTGCCCTGTACCAAGTGTTGCCAAGAGGAACCCATCTTTCCATACTCTTACTACTTGCTCCCCAACACCAAGAGTATAAATACTGCTATGTGGCCAGTGGTTCTTCTCAGTGTTGCTGTTTCTGCTGATGGATTAACAGGAAATATGATAATTATCTGAAAAACAGTTCAGGAGTTTGGCTAGCTCTCTAAAAGCTTCCAAATTACATTGTTCACTGTAAATGAGGGATTTACTAGAAAGGTCATTCAAAAGCCTTTTCCAGTGTTTTTTCTTCGTTTGGTACCTCACTTTTGGGAAGAAGCCTGCATTTTAAAGCAATAGAAAACTGAAGCCGCACTTCTTTCCCTGCTGCATTGCAGAAAACCAGGAGCCCTAATTATTATAAACTCAGATAATAATCGAAGCCGGCACTACTAACATACACGCAGAGAGATTAAAATAAGGGTGTGCATGTGCACTAGAAAAGCCACGTGTGGCAGACTTTTCTTCCAAAGTGCCAGGCTAAGCAGAGCAGTTTAAAAAACACAGGGAACAGAACAACATCATTTAAAAAAAAAAAAAAAAAAAAGCAAAAGAGTGATCCACACCATAAATACAGCTCTTAGGTGTGTTTTTAAGAACCAACTCTCTTCCACTGTGCCCCACCGTAAACATTTACCCCTTGTGCAAAGCAAGGCTGTGAAACTGGGGTGTAAGGGCAGTCGAGTCATCTAAGCAGGCATAAGCAACTTCTCAACAGGCAAAGCAGCAGAGGTTCAGGACCTCTTAACTGCAGCAGT
The DNA here is from genome assembly GCF_965231255.1 of Vanellus vanellus. Taxonomy (NCBI): domain Eukaryota; kingdom Metazoa; phylum Chordata; class Aves; order Charadriiformes; family Charadriidae; genus Vanellus; species Vanellus vanellus. Next base: position 3,824,024 of record NC_138907.1, read on the forward strand.
CAAGTGCATTAACTTGTTTAATTTTAAACGGCTATTGCCAGACTCCCAGCTGGTGCAGCCTGGCACAGCTCCACGGATTTCAGTAGAGCTACTACAACTGACACTAGCTGGGGATCTGGCCCAGTTTCTCAATTTGTCAAAAAGACGGCAATTCTTAGGACACACTCCTGTTCTATGCAAATTGTTGTAACATCGTGGGCTTCAGAAGTTACAGAGGTGCAACAATTCACACCAGAAACGCTTCTGCATCTTTACTCTCCTTGTTACGTCCACTGCAGGATTCCTCCAGAAGTCACATCATTACGTACCCAGAGTGTCCAACCCTGTAATGAGACACCTTCTCTTGGGCCAGCAAAACAATTAGGCTGAATTAAGAATTCTAACTTCAGAAGAAGCAAATTTCTCCAATGCTCTGTGTGCAAAAAAGAACTGCAAAAGCAGAACAAGAAGTCTAGAGGACAAGACATCAGAAAGGGCTGAAGAGTTGGGAGTACCTACAGTTTTCATACACAAACCACTTCAGCTCTGCTCCTGTCTCCTCCATCTGTGAAATGGGTCTAACACTCACCTCCTAGGAGTGCTGCAAGCACCAAGCAGCACTCCGAATGCACCACCTTTTTATTAATGCAATTTTGAACGGCCAAATAGTAAATATCTAACAAAATACACTATCCCAGTAAAAGTGACATTGCAAGCTGTTAAAGCACTGAAAACAGTTATTTTATATGGCATGAAAATCAGCAATTTTATGAAGAAATTACTGTGAAATAGCAGAACGACATAATAGCGGTACTTCTAAAAAAAAAAAAAAACCAAAACAAAAAATAAAAATCAAAGTCTGAATCCTCCCCCCCCAACCAAATGCCCATCATACAGCCCAATAGGCTTAATCTGCCATAAAGCCAAATACTTCCCAGAGGAGGTGATCGTTAGTTTGAACATTAATTTCCCTTCCCCTTTTCTTGTGTATCCATTAAGTGGAATAACAAGAAATGTTCATGGCCATAAGGTGTGTTTGATGGCAAGGAGTAAAAGAAAATGTGCAATTAAAAGATGTAAATGATAAACTGCATAACTCCTCAGCTGGCTTGACCAATATGTGGGACTTCTGGGACACGCATGTTTTGTTCTCCCGTGTTGAGGTCAGTGAACTGCAGAGACCCAAGGATGCAAAAAGTTGGAGGGGAAGAGAGGAATTATTAATGCTCCATCTTTTTTTGTGTTCGCTTAGATTTGCAAAACATGTTTCTTGAATGAGTTTGAAGCCCAACATATAAAAAGCTGACTATTTATATATTTGATTATTTAAAAGCAATTAGGAATACAAAGCAGATGGTACAGCATTGTAGATTTCCCTTTTCATATTGCTTAAACACTAGAGATCAATAAGTCTAATATAAACAGATGATTTCCATAGCAGGGTTTATAATTAGCTGGCACTGAATGTGTCCAAACTCTAAAATAATTAGCAGAAGCATGTGGCACACCATTAAAACCTTGTGGCTTGTCTGCATTTACATTTATAATTATTAAAGTTAATTATGATGCTTGTGGTGTGGTTCCAAGCTCCTTTACAACTTAGATTAAATATTTTTTCAGTCCTACTTCTTCTTTCAGCCCACCAAATGCCAGCAGTTTCAACAAACTTCATTTCATCAAAAAGAAAAAAATGGGGTTATTTTTATATTTTTATATATTTTCTTAACTAACAGTTTTAGTTTTCTAAAGGGCCACAACACAGGAATTGAGTAACTCATCATTTTGGAAAAAAAAGAAAAACAAAAAAAAATCCTGGTTTGTGGTAATGATTTTAAAGTTGTCTAAGAAAACTGTTATACTTAAACCTGACGTACCGTTTTAACTAAAATTCAAAGATAAACCATTCAGTTAAGTGTAACATCTCAATAACATTCAAGACCTTACACCAAAGTAAATCTTACTTTTATGTGCTCTGATACTGGACAAATAACAGTGAAAAAAAGCAGCACGACCGGGTACAAACATCTTATATTGGGCAAGGACTTTTGAAGGTCTGATTTGGGTTTACATGTCTCTTCCCACAACCTGAGCTACAGAAACCTGAACTCAATCTATCTGGTCACTTAGGGAGGTTATTTTCATAAACATTCATCATTAATACATTCCGTGACAGATCCAGAACCCCAAAAAAGTTGCATTGTTTGCATAACGGTTTTTTTTTCAATTATTCATTTCTCTGAAATTTTCTTTTCTTTAACGTAAACAAAGCTAAATTCAACGCTGCCCTCCAAATGCCATTGAGTCAAATAGGATGGATGCCCTCTAGAACAGTGACCCTCTGGAAGATGATGCTTCTGGAGTACGGACCCCATGATTCAGGAACACCATCTTTTCACCCAGACGCAAAAAGCACTCTACTGGGTAGGCGAGTAAAGGTAAATTTAATTTACCAGTCTGCCTTCTGATGCAAATCATCTCATCCTGTAGGATTACGAGAGCATAGCTTCTGAGCACAGCTTCGAAGAGAATAGTGACTCTTCTATCATGCATCGATTTGCCCATATGAAATTCCCCATCGCAGTCTTTATTTTTCTCTTCTGCCAAACGTTTGACATAGTTCAGCTGCCCAGCTGAGTGATTATACTGTAGGCTTTCCTGCCGTAACATGTGGTATTCTTGACAGGGTCCAACTCTAAAGTTGCCGGGTGAAAAGCTAAATTTTTCCAGCCAGTTTCCCCCTGAAAACTGTGCAGTGAAAGGCATACCTTCTCTACTCTCTCTTCAAGTTTAACCGCCGTGCAAGAAGTCACACAGGTAAGCATTTGTGTAGCAGAAAATGCCACAAGCACCAAAGACCAGCAGTGGGAATCATTCTGACACACTGTTCCCAGAGAGCGCAAAACCTAATCTTTTGCATACAAGTTAAATGATTTCAATCAGCTGCTAGAGTTTACTTGATACAGCAGGGTACCTGAGAACAGGGTAAGACCCTATACCTTGATAGCGTAAGTTCAAGTTGTGGGAAATAAAGCATTTCCCAGAAGTCAGAGAAGATTAAGGTCAGCTTTTAGAGAAACAGAGCCTTCCACCTCCCAGGTGCTAGGTATTTCATACGCGCAAGTACTCCCAGTTCTGAAATCGCAAGGAACACTCGATTTCTACCATAGAGCAGCCTCCCCCCTTTTTTAATGCATTTCTGTTCATTATATAACATGTCCATCATGAACTTCTTGGCCCTCATTCTTGTTTCCTCTGGCTCAGGCCAGACCTGGAGATGTCTGGAATGTGACAAGGCAGTATTAGCCTGCCAACTATATTCTGTTAGCAAATTTATTTTCTTCTCCTAGACTGATGATAAAAATGTCATGGTGTGATGCTTTAGCAGGCCCAAGAGCTGCCCACCTACAGCTGCAGGGCTTGAAGAGAGCTCAGAGCCAAGAACGCCATAAGGAGAGCAGACAGCAACTCCACCAACTTTGCTCCTTCTGCATTGCTTATTCTCCTGCTAAATGATGCAATGTGACCCCCTCAGGGATTCCAAGTCTGATCATGTTTTTCTCACTATTTTTTCTTTCCTACTTCCTCCTTCTCCTTGACTAAAGCAGCCCAAACTGCTGAATTTTTCATGAAAGAGATAATATCATTGTACATAAGATAATGGCATTCAAATACATCCATCTGCTTGTTAGCTCTGACTACATCGATTGTGTTTCTTCTGAAAGAATATTTACCAAAAAGGGGGGGAAAAAAAAAGAGAGAAAAAAAGGTTCTCTTTTGTGGTATAAAATATGCACATTTTCATAACTCAAACACAGAATCCCTTTTACATACTTTAGATAAGAGAATAAAGTGAACTGAGAAATTAAGAAAAGCAACCTTGAGGTCTTGCCAGGACAAAAGTATTTCCTACTTCCAATATTTCATTAAAAATCTAGACAGTTTTTACACTAAAACACTGTTGATTTTTTTTTTTCCTTTCAGTAAACAATATCTTGTTTCAGGGGTGAAATATTGCATGCCAACGATTGGGCTTTTTACTAGCCTAAAAGTTTTTCAAATGTGGTCTGGAGGATTACTCCTAAGGCATCTAGTCTATCTTACTTTCCCATAAAAACTGCCCAACCAACAGTAATTCAATTTATCATTTTATTCCTTTTTGGCTATTCCAACAACACAGAGTAAGACTATAAAATATGTGATAGCCAATTACTGAAAATCTGATGAAAAATTACTCTCAAAAGTAGGGCAAGCGAATATATTTGCCGAATTTCAGATGCTCTAGATAAAAAGGATAGTAAGATAAAAACTGCCTATCAATCTTACACACAGTGAACTGCTTTCACTTAATTTCCTATAGGTTGTGTACAATAATCCCGGGGTTTGAAGTTTCATTTCAGCAAACAATATATTCTAATTGGCTTGTTTACATTTATTGCAGACACGTCCTAAAATCTGAGATGTGCTTTGTGCTCTTCCTTGGCCCTGTTTAGCACGGTAACTACTCTCGAGCGCCTGCCATCTTAGGTTGTTATTTGAATAACTCGCTTAAAGAACAACCACAGAACCAAATGCTGTGTTTCTCAGATCATCTTGAGCACATTTCAATGCGTAGTGCTGAAATGGCAAACACAGCAATTAAATGTAAATGACAGCAGTTGATCTGATTATTTCCTTCCCTCCAATCCCCTTGTTATTATAAGCTTGCATATTAAAGAAGCAGGAGGGAACAACACCCCTGAACATTTGTCCCTTTGTTTGCTGGGGAGGAGGTCTGTGCACGAGTGTGCCTCTGCCAGTGATCCCTGAAACAGGGGAAACGAGAAGAAATCCTGATCCGCGGGGAACTTCCACGTTGCAAATCCTCCAGCCCACTCCCCTGTGTACTTTGCTCCAGGGTCCCAGGATTCGGTGATCGCAGCTCTCTATTCCCTATGAACCAATGCCTTCTCAGAGAGGTGTGGGAAGAAAAATGCGTTTTCCTGGAGCAAGGATTAATCACTTGCAGTGTTTCTAGATAGGAAGCTGAGCTCGTTCCTTCTCTTTTCGGCTGCTGTGGAGCTTGTTTTGCACCACTTGACGGTTTCTTCTCTTTCAGCCCAATTCTCTCTCAACCCGTTTCCACTCCATTAGCACAGCTATGCCTGACTGAAACGTAGAACGTATGTAATCCCATGGGCTGGACAGAGAGTAGCATTACCAGTAACTAGCGCTGTCTCTAACATTACTCTCTGTGATGGTTTCGTAAAGCAGAACTTCATCATCCGTTGGACACAGATGCCTAAATTGTTCCTCAGCTATGATTTGGTTTCTTTCAAAACTGAATTTAGTACAACCACATATAAAGATACTGTGATTTAATCACAGATGTTCAACAAGGGCAAAATTATTCACAAGTTTTCAGTTGTGAATTATTTTTCGGCTCCGTTGACCAACATGTCTCACTTTACACTGTAGTACTCTATATTAACAGCTGATGCTGAGTTTCCCAAATGATGGCATCTGTGTAGCAACCAGGGAGTGATTTTTTTTCTGGACAAACGCCTCTCCTTTCCTTTGACTTCTGATCTGCTGCCTGTCGTAAGTTTACTATGCAACATATACTGTGGGAGTTTATGTCCTAAATACAGAGGACATGTCCAGTCCAGTAAAATAATGCTTTTATACTGATTGCTTCAATAGTGTTTGTGCAATCTCTTTGCAAAATCTTGTTATTTGTGATTCTTATCCTACAACTTGATATGCATAATAGCTTGAAGGTGCTGGTGATGGAATTTTTCCAGCTCTTTGATGTGCCAGCAATGACTTGTCCATGTTTCACAGCCACAGACTAATGTGGAAATTACTACAGCAAAATAAACACTAACTCTGGTATTCTGTGGGATACCATGCAGGTGTCAATTTATGATGCAATCTCACATGCAAAACATGTATTTTTAATTCAGCATTTGACTTCTTAGACATCTGATAGTGTCTTAAAAAGTAAATTAAATCCATTACCCACACAAATACGTTGATTCTGAGGCTATACCTTGCACATGCTTTTCCAGCTATGGACTAGTGCATAACCTTGCTTTTCTTCCAGCTGACGATAAATCTGTAGACTTTAGCTGCCACAGCAAATTTGTTGGTCGTGAACTAGAGGTCTTCTATAGTGTGTGCAATGAAAGCACAACCACCTGCGCAAAGAAGTTCACATATAACCTTCTCCTTCAGTGTTGTGGAGGCCTTCAATCTGCTCAGGTTAAAGAGCTTGCCAGATGTTCAAAATTTAATAAATATTCCTGGCATCATGTCTCTAGTGGCATCATCAATCATTACTACAAAGAACAGTCCAAAGAACAGTCTGTGCCAAAATATACCTTTGCTTGACTCCTTTTGCTATTACAAATGGATCCAACAGAGTGCCAGCCACAGCCTCTATCCAGCACACCATTGTGCAGATGACGGATAATTTCACAAACTTTTCTGGACATCCAGGAGTTCAGAAATATTGCCAACAGTTATCAGAGCTAGAAGTCTAATAGCATCACAAGCATCGGTAAGGTCAATGAAGACTTGTTACGTGAACGTTTTTTTTCCTTGGTATACTTTTTACTGAAAAGCTGGGGAGAAAGCAGCTGATATTACATCCTAGCACCCGCTTAGATAATGTGCATCACCTTAGTATCTGTAAAACTCTGATCATATTCAGTTAGCATTTTGTCCTTTTCCTGAAATTAGAATTGCTGTAGAAACATGTTTATTGGTATACCAGACTACTGGAAGATTAAGGTGTATTTGAAATTCATAGCCTAAGGGTGCATAATTCAGGCATGTGAATGTGACGATAGGCACCTATGCCCAGAAGAATTAGGGTTCCCAAATTCTCACAAATACTTTTGAAAATTCCAGTTTTAACTATTATTTCCCTGTGCTCCTCCCTAAATTGATTTAAAGTAAAATTTACTGTTATAAAAGTGCTGAATTCAAATGTAAGGAAGTTAGAACAGCCGAGTGAGGCCTTGCTGATGTATTCTTTGGGGTTTTTTTTTCAGAGAATTTAGGATACTTGGTTTTCCAGACTACATGAAGTGACTATTAAAATGGCCTTACAGTAGTTGACGTCTTAATTCCCTTCACTTTTTCTTCCTCAATTTGATAAACTCCGTCCTATTGAAATCATTATGTGGACTACTTTTAGCTTCTTAAGAACTCTTGCCCCTTCTTTCCATGCAAGTACATAACTGAAACACAATCAACAAGAATTATGTTTAATAAATACAAAACGAGAAAGGAAATTGCCTTATAGCACTCCATTACAAAGAATGTCCAACAGAAGTATCAGTTTAGTGGAAGTAGAGGTGAAAAGAGCACTTAACCAGCTCAGAATCTGACATGCCTCTTCATCTGTTGCCTATTCTCGGCTTCAGTCAAGAATTGTTTAAACAGGAGCAAAAAAACCCTGAATTACTTATGTACTGGACTGCTTTTGCCTAACATTGCTTTGCATTAGCAAGTATCCGCTAAAGTTAAAAAGCTAACTTTTAAGTTACCCTTTTAGCGACTGAGCAAGAACAGAAGTGCCACACCCTATCTATAGGTAAGTTTTCCCAAAAGCAAAGACGTATATGGAGGTTCTCACCCTGCTGCCAAGTTAAAGTCTTAAAATTCTTAAAAATTCTCAACTGGGAAGTATTGGGCCATTCTGCTCCTTTTCAAGGTCTTAGGTCGGGCATTAGCTTCATCTCCAGGGCTGATTAAGGAGTCCCATGAAAAAAAAATCAGCGTGTCTAGGGCTCCACAAAGAGTACAGAACAAGGCTGCTTTAGATTTAATTGGGGTGCCAAAAAATTGTCTGTGGAGCTGAATCCTCACCAACATGAAGAAAATATTCAAATCTCTTAGTTATTTAGATGCATTCAAAGTACATAAAGGCAAGCTGTGTAATAAAGACAGAGATCAGTACTTTTTTGCAACGAAGGGAGGGACAGGCACATGTCTGAGGATAGTTCTTTCCTAAACAGTTGATGGTTTTTCCCTTCTCATTTACATCACAAAAGTATGTTAGATAATTTTAATTTGATCATGCACCCACTCATTCAGTACAAAGTAGAATTCATATTTGGTCATTACTGATTGTACGGACAATTGGTCTACACGGATAAAAACTTTCCAAAAGCTTTGTTATCCCAACCGGTAATGGTGTGCTCTGCACACAGCTGCAGGATATTCTGTTGACAGGATTTGGCTTTCTTGGATGCCAGCCAGCTTGCTAACATCTTCTTTGAGTAAGCGACAACTTGCTGATCAAGGGTTAAATAGCGTTTGGAAGATTTTGGCATGGGAGCAGGGCTCCAGAGACAGAGGGAGGCTATGTACCTTTGTATGTGCGGGGCCAGCAGAGGCACAGAATGTAGCATGCAGCCAGAAAGGCTTGCCTTTCTCACTGCTTTCGTCAGTATGAAAAAAAAAGAAAAAGGGTTATCAAGCCCTTGACGACGTTTAGCTTGTATTGTACCCCATGGGATACAAATATTTGGCAAGTCCTTGCTTTCTTGCAAATGCAGGCCCCTGCTTGGAGCTGCCATTCCCGCAGACAAGGTAGCCTATGCCTAGCATCTTCTGCACGCTCTTGGAGCCACAGACTTTCCAGTGTAACCTCCGTACACTGACTGTCCAGTGTAACCTCTTTGACAATTTAAGTCGGCGATTGTGCAGAAAAAATCTGGCATCAAAACGTGTAGTTTAGGGCTTAGCTAGAGCATTGGTTTCAGAAAGGGGTTCAGTACTGATTTAAGGACATAAAGGGGTGGAGAATGCTTTAAAACCCTTGGGTAATCTATTGCAGTATTATTTTCAGTGTTAAACCAGAGATCAGTCTGGCCCACACAATGCTGCAGATTTCAAGAGAGCGAGTTCTAGCCAATTATAACTTGAGTTGATATATCTTGCTATATTTGCCCAGCAGAATCTCAGGTGGCTGCACAAGATAGATACCAGGTTTCTGTACACTAATCTGATCTTTGAAAGTCCACAGGTCCAGATATCATGTTGATTCAGACATAGAGACCCGCTAAACTGATACTTCTATTGGATATTCTTTGTAACGAAACTATATAATGTCATTGCCATTTTCTTATTATATTTCTTAAACCTCATTATTGGTGAGCACTGAGTTTGTTATATGCTTACACCAAAAGTAGGGGCAAGATTTCTTAGAAAGCTAAAAGTGTTTCCTCTTTTAGTGTTTAATTAAAAATTAGACATACTTTAAAGAAATGGAAATGAGAGCTTTGGGATCCTTCGGCACACAACACGTGGGGAGCTGAATTAGCACTGTAAGTGGGACAGACCCATTGCTTAAGACACACAGACTCGTTAGAACATGGCACTGAATGCGTGAAACAATCTCACCTTTACGTGGGAATGGACTGGAGCCAAAATTATAGAACTTGCCTGTCTAACACTAGAAATTTATATCCATTTTTACGTAAGTGACCTAATTCTAATTCTAATAAGATAGGTGACTGAAAACACGGCCTCTTGAAAATCAAGCATGAATTCCTTGCAATAGTTCTACCCTGATGTTCTCTTTACTCTCCATAATCACCATTCAAACACAGAAGCATTTACCCTAAAACTTACTCCACAGGACAAACTACAGCAGCAAACCCCAAATTTTTTGCCTGGTGGGCAAAACTAAGTGTTACACTTGCCGTGTGGCTGTCAGAGAGGAAAGAATTCCGGGAGGAGAAGGGAGAGAAAATAAGAAGGACATGGGGGATTATTAGCAAGACTTCCCTTAAAAGCTAAGTTCAGAAGAGCTAACCACTGCTTTAAGGAAAGCCGGTACTTTGCCTCATAAGAAAACTTTGGTGAACTAGGCTGTATAAAATTATAGAGGTTATTATGTTTGCAGCCTCCTTGCTGTGCATTCTTCCACAGAAGTGCTCACACCTGCTGTGCATGGCCAAATAACATGAATTAAAAATGCTGCACAGCGACGAAGTTTGGTTTCAGATGAAAATACCTCAGAACTGGTTGGCTATTAACACCTTGGTGCTTCCAGTGGTCCCAATCTCAGCATCTCTCCAGGCTGTTGATAATACAATGCAACCAGAAAAAATATTTTTAAACTCCAAGGTACACCTGAAACCAAGCTAGAACCACCAGCCTCCAAAGGCTAAGAACGAAACGGCCCAGGTCCAGCGTTTGGACGATTGAACGGCGCAGGGTCATAATTTCTCCACAGTAGCCTCCAAACTACAGTGCGTATACCCATCTGCCTTATATATAAAGTACATGGTGCAAGCCCATGCTTGCCATGACAGCCATGAAATCCCAAGCCCTTTTGCAGGAGCCATTATCTTTAGGGATAATAAAATTCTGTAAGACAACAAACACAGGAGGTACCAATGCCAGGTCAGAAAAGAACTGTTTTATGGGTAGCTGTATATTAGTTTTAGGACAGGGCTACTGGCAGCTAGTGCCCTAAATTACGTCTGGGAGACACGTGAAGTGAGACAAGTGGAACGGACAATAAATGCCAACTGCCGCAGGCAAGGTTTATGGGGCCAACAGTGGTTTAACATTTGGGCGAATGTCTTCGACATGCTAATTTTCTACTTCTCCCTCTGACTGAAATGACCAATTAGCTGTAACCAACCCAGCTCAAGTTTAAAATATCAGGTATCGAATCCTTAAAGAGCCCTGTTGGTGATCAATTCTGCAGGTAAACATGTTCACAGAAATGCCAAGTAGCACTGAATAACAAGTAAATACAAGGAAATTGCAAAATGCTCACAGACATTCTGTCAAGGAAATTAATTGCTCAGTTCTACTTTATTAGGAGACCTTTATGATTGTGGGCAAGCCTGCCTTGCTAAAATCCTTTGATCACTCTTAATACTGGAAGTCCTCTTTTGTGAGGCTAACTTAATACTGTTGTATTCATGCGGCCTAATCTGAGTAGGTGCTAAGTGCTTTGCCAGCAGAGTTGTTGCAGAGCGTAGAGGAGAGATCATTCTATTTATTCAATTTTATTCTCTTCAGTAGGCTGGACTTCTTTGTTTACATGATAAATTTCTTAGCTGTCATTTTTTTCTCTCTCGGTTTTTATGTATTATAGAATGTTCTGTCATTTTGTTTTTCTGTTTCTCTTTATCAAAACTTGAAGTAGTTTCAAAAAAGCTGATCTTAAATCTTTTCTGCTTCAAAATTAGCTGTTGCCTAAGCAATCACACATGCAGGTCAAAGTTTAAAGGCTGATCCTACATCCAGAGAATTCAATACCAAAACTCCATTTGAGACCAAAGAGAAAGAAATGCAGATCCAAGACTGTAACTTTCCTTTTCAAATTTATCCACTGCAACAGAAACTGTAAACAAACTAGTATATACATTGGGGGAAAAAAAAAAAAAGAAACAGAAAAGGAAAAAAAGTATGCCACTGTCATGCCACGAGGCACCATCCAATCCCAGCAGGCACAGGAAGCCAGTCAAAGTCTGCAAGTAAAATCCTGGACCCGGTAAAGTGAATTTAAATAAAACCAAGATTTCACCAAGTGACCTCTCTTTTACTGATTTCAATCTCTATCGCTTCAAAATTAATTGGAAAGACACTTTCGGGAAAAAAACAAAACAAAACACCAAACCAAAAAAACTGAAGGAGCGAAACAGGAAAGGAAACCAAACATTTCCTTCATTGAGAATGCTAGCAAAAGCTTGTAATCAGGAAAATTCGAGGGTCAGTCCTGCAGCTTTATTTTAATTGTGCTCCTCTTCAGATAAGAATCTCTTACGGGTGTAAATTGCCTTGCACTCCCTGCATGTATAATGTCCAATTGAGCTAGGGGAAGGGCTTGCAGTCTTAATGGAGGAAGAAAACATGTAAAAGTTAATTTTTATCCATGTCATAAACTTTCTTGTGACTTCCATGAATTAGGATATACAAGCAGAAAGTGAAGTAGCAATTAAAAAATCAGTGTGAATATTTTATCCAGAATCAAGAGAACTCACATATCCCGAACAGGGAGGTTTCACCTTTGTTCCGATAAAAGTCTGAAATATTCTTTGTTATGCTCAGAAATACGATCAAATGAACCTCAACTGCCATATGTGGGTGGCAAGAGGGGCAGTCTCTAAGAGGATTGTTGAGTTCATACAAATTGTGCGAGCACTTTAAGTGCTTCTTTCTCAGGAGTAACAGTGACATTCCTCGCTTTTTTAAATTTTATCTTACCGGATTTGCTATTTTCCCTTCCTTATTCTAGCCCTAATCAATGCTGCAGGTCAGGTTGAAAGAATGGACAGCCCTAGAGCCACACACATTTAAACCACTTTGATGCAAATATTGATCCAAAGAGCATAGACATGTGGAGGTGCTGCTTTTTTTAATGGACAAGCTTCCCCCCTCCCCCACCCTTCTAGGTTTGCACTTCATGAGATAAAATAGAACCGTCTGCCCCAAAGCAGGAATGAATATGTGAATTAACAGATCCAAAGACAGATCAGCCTCAATGATAAATTCTGTTAAATCCAGAAAGCAAGATGCCATCTGCATGAAGTACAAGTGCATTTCATGTCCTTGCTTTCTTAAGCGTTTCCATTTCTTCATTCACACTTTCTAGTAAGGGTACTTTGGCAGACAACATATACGGTGGTGGGAGAGAAGTAGTGCTTCATGTCAGCATGAACGGTGCTGCTGACACAATGTCCACTACCGCCCGATGCTTAATTCCCGTGTACACAAGACTATCAAAGCATTTTATTAGAAAGCCACTGTCCACAGCTTATATTTAGAAACAGAGAGCGAGTCCAAGCTGCAATCTAAAGATGAGATCAAGGGAAGGAAAGAATTCTAAGGACCGCTTTGAAATTCAACCCTAAAAAGATGTGACATTCTTCTATCTGTCGGCATTTTTAGGCTGGACTGAAAATAAAAAGAAAACCTGTTTGTACAGAGAAAGCTTGCCTGGCCCTGTGCCAAGACAGGAAGTCTATCAAAGCTGGGCAGTATTTGAAAGCAACAGAATACTAGAACCAAAAAAAGAAAAGGGGGGTGTGGGGGTGAGAGAAACTAGAATGAAAAGACTTACTTCTACATTGACTTTTTTGCTGGTTTTCAGATGGTTGTGCATAGCTGTTGATAGCTGTACCACTCCCTGTTTATTCAGCTCAAGCCAGGAGTTCTCCATGTGCATGGCTTGACTTCAGGTGACTGTTGCACAACCACAGCAGCACTGCTGGTGAGGAGGATGTGGACACGAGCATCTATATTTATATCCAAACATTACGACAAATCAATTCATTTCTAAGCAAAACTACCAGATCACCATGGGATAAATCAGGTTGGGTGTTCAACAGCATATGTAAAGTAGTCTCCCTGAGGGTTTATCAGGGACCTTGAGGCCTGAAGATAGCTCCAACGGGTCAGAGGAGGATTTGTTTTGTGGTGGAGAGCCATTCACTAGACACATTCACAACTCACACAGGCACACAATTATAGCAACACAGGGAATGTTGTCTTCCAGCCTTTGACCTTGGAAGAACATTCTTAACAGACATCATCTGTTTTTTTAACTTCTTTAATTTCTTTTTTTTTTCCTTTTTTTTTTATTTCCTTTGGAATTTCTGGCTGTAATATATTCAGGTACAAATGGTGCTGTCATCCTGAGCTACAAGTTAGAAAGTTATTACTTTTAATATGCCACTACCTTAGGCCTCTACTGTTATGTAAAAGAAAAATAACCTTGTGTGACAGTTTAACATTGATCGATGTGCCTGCCAAATGCAAAGAGATAAATAAGCAGGTGATGAATAAACAGCACTTCAAGTAAAGACATTACGCTGCATGCATAAAACGACGCCAGGCACCTAGGAGCTGTGGGTGGCCGAAGGTTAGCCATTTCATGCCCACTCAGTAAAGCAGACTTAATCGCTTCCAATATTTTCTGTTAAAAAGCACGCTTAATGAGCCAATTTCACAAGCCCAGAGAAACTGATTATTATCTCCGAGTTCCAACTGAGTTGGTTGTTTTCCAAGAGCCAGTTTTTCCTTGACGGGATAAAAACCTTTTAGAAAAAAAAAAAAAAAAAAAAAAAAAAAAAAGAGGAGAGAAAGAAAGAAAGAGAGGAATAAAAAGGCGAGCGGGGAGGGCGCGGGTGGCACTAGATGGCAGCGTTGCTCTGCCGGCTGGGGCTGCGGCAGCGCTGCGGGAGGCTCCGCCTGGCGCGCCGGGCAGGAGCGCTCACCGCGGGGCTGAGCGCTCCCCTCCCGCTCTCGGCCTCCCGCACCCGCTTCTGCTTGCGGGACACGGGGACCTGCTGCGACAGCCGGTCCCCCGGCCCTTTTCTGTTAGGCCAGCAGCCGCGCGACTCCGAAAGTCTGAAATCGGCTTTGCCATCCCCCCTTCTTTTCACCGCCCGGAGGCAAAGCAGGGCCAGTTGCCCCATCCGGGCTTTGGCAAGACAAGCAGCCACCTCGGTCCCGTTGTAAAAGCCCGCGGATGAGTTACTTCGGGGCAGCAGGGATTTCACTACGGCGCAAATTTTAAGTCCTGCGGGGATCTGCTCCTCGCTGGATCGGAGCAATCCTCACTTCCGAGGCTGCTTCTGCTTTTGGCGAAGAAAATAAGCCAGAGCGGGTCCACCCATGCAACGGGGAAAGGGCTTTGCATCAGAGCACCCACGTTCCTCGCAGGGGGATGGTGACGTGCCACCCTCCAGCTGCAGAGCAACATTGTGAAAACCACACACTCACACACGCACAAAACCCAAACCCAAAGCAAAACACACAAAAAAGCCCCCCAAACCAGGATTATTCTCACCAGCAGCAGTTAGTCAATCACCACTTAGGAAAGAAACCCCAGCAACTAGACCTCAGCATATAATTAACTCATCTATCAAAAAAAAAAAAAAAAAAAATCAAATTGAAGTGAACTGTTGTTGGGTTCTAAATCAGAAGCCAAGTTAATTATTTTTTATGAATATTCATAGGAAACTTGTACAATTTCCAAACTAGGCCTTCAATTACTAATCAGTTAACTAAATAACTGGTACGACTTCTTCTCAGGAAAAACTGATTTTTAAATGAAACAGAAAAGCACAGAGAAATATTTTAAAAATTAGAAGCCACTGTTGGAAGCTGGGTGGTGGAAATCTACCCTTTAGATCGTGGATGCAAAGAAGGGGAGAGCAGAGCATTTTGAAGGATGCAATGCTCCCAGGTCCAGACACCTTGCAGACCAGGCACAGAACCTGCCACACAGGCAGAAGCAAAGGCTGTTGCGCTGGACCGGGCTTTGTGTCCATCCTGTCCGGCTGTCCGGCAGCCCGGCTAACGGCGCACACAGCAGCGAGAGGTGGGAACGGCTCTTCCCATGCACGCCCCTCCCTCACATCACGCTACTCAATTAGGTAGTTGCGTTTCTCAGGGGCATTTGATCTCGTCTAGCCTCGCGAGTTATCCATGGGCTGAAACACAACTGAGAAACTCCGCAACTACCCTGTACTCACTTAACACATTCTGATCAGGAATAAAACAAATATTTAGGAAACAGGGGTGCAATTAGACACAAGCCACCACGTTTTCTAGAAAAGCAGATCTTTGAGACGTTGTTATTGGGAGCTAAAGCCAGAGGCAGAGGGTGTTCGGGCAGCCTCTACCACTCCTGCACAACATGGGCCAGCCACACAAAACTCAAAACCTCAATACCAATTCATGCACGAGCCTCACCGCACAAAGGCATTTGGCGTGCCCTCCCTCATTGAGCGATAAGGGGAAGAGAAATCACAGGCAGTGGAAATGCTTTAAAGCATTAATCAAAAAGTTAAAAGGATGCAAGCCCGTGTTGTGTATTCCCCAAATGTACAGAACTGAATGCTCTCGCCGATGAAGCACCAGCTCTTACCAGGGAACAGCGATGTGTTCCTCACTTCACTCCAGTTAGGTGCTGACTTACAAATCAGCGTATCCCAGACATACTTTATTCTTCCATAAATCCCAGCCTGCGTGCAAGAAGACATCCTGTTAGCTGTCTTTTAAGCTCCTGACTTTTACAGAGAGGCATCCGTGAGACAGATTACAGACCCACACTCTTATGAGGTGTTAAGATTTCATTAGAAAGTCGGTTCTACTGTGGCCTTTTTTAACTTCCTTCCTTACTCAAAAACAACATTAAAGGCCAATGCCCAATTCTTCGTTCTCCCTATGACTTCCACAGAGACTACATAAGTCAAGATACTTCTGTTAATAAAACGCATGGCAGATTTATTCATTTGGGCTTAAATCCTCAGAAGATATTTAGATACCCGATATCTGCTGAAATCAATTACTCCATTGGTAGTGAAGTGCCTAAACACCTCTGAGGATCGAGGCCTTAGTAAGAAGGAATATTCTGCTAAAGAGAATTCACTAAGAGAGTATTTGTGTGGTCTACATTAGCCCCATGAATTTAAGAGGTCTCCCATGTATTTTGCCAATTTAAATCAGATTGTGATTAGTTTCTGACCCAACCAAGAGACAGATTTGATGAAATAAGACTGGTAAAACTCACTTTAGGACAAAGGTTGATTTGATAATCATAACTGCATTTCTACTATATCTATTTTCTTAAGTGTTAGTAGATTTATTAGACTTTTCCTGTATAACCTATGGCTGATTTGCAGCTTCCTTGGTAATTTCTTAGTAGGCAGTAGCAATTTCTTATATCTTCAGTAATGTCTTGAATGTACATTTTTTATATTAATGATCTCACCAGGAGAAAAAGTGTACCGTGAATGCATGATGGCCATATGGAAAAGACAATGAAGTTTAGTAATTAAAACTGAAAAGGGAAAGAACTATGCAGTAATTAGAACACTGATTAATCAGCTGATAATTTTATCTTGATTAATGCTGCTGATTTTCCTCTTCTTATTGACCTAGGAAAGGTAGGTTTAGACCAATTAAATATAAATTATTCCCTTTTTTCACATTCCAGGCAGATTCCAGTGTTCTAAGTCATACTACGTTTAAGATGTAGCACGGAATTGCTCTTACTAAATTGGGCAGCTCAACAAAAGGTAAAATAAGGTTTATGTTCCAAACAGGCAGATGCTTTTATCTAAGGTAGAATTGGGCAGAATTGGTTATTTCACTATTATCTGGGGAATATTAAAATTAGATTAAATTGCAGTGGAAAAAAATAAAAAGACTTTGCCTGTTTTAAAGCCATAACAGTACAAAAACTAAAAGGATTCATTCATTTTATTAGGCCCAAGATATGGATGCATAATGTAGTCCTGAAACTTAAAGAAAAGGTTCTATATTAATGCTCCGATTTCCCTTCATGCGCGGAACTTTATTATTCATGAGGGAAAAGTGTTGCCAGTACCAATCTCATTCCTGTGTCTGTTCACGGACCATAAACAACAACACCTATTCTTGCTTTCCCAAGCACAGTTAAAGGATTAAAGCTACTCATTTTAAGTCCTGAAACAATGGAAAGAATTCTATGCATAGTCTCATTCCATTGCATTCATATGTGAATCGGGGTATTTCTTGGTGGAAGACACCAACACTTCACAATCACAGCACCCACCCTTTTACAACTGCAAAATCCAGATGTTAAAGATACTACCTGTTCTCAGAGATAGATAAGATCATAAGCAAAATGCAAGTATCTTAGTCCTAGAAATTCAGATGGCAAACACTTCGTGCTAGATGTTTGCTTTAGCTTGCTGTGGTACGAAAACACTGCAATCCATAGAAAACAGAACCCTGGCCGCTCCTTTACGGATCGCCTTCAGCCCTAGCGTGCTGTGCAACTCCACACATGACAGCTTCTTCAGTTTTGTATACTGAAGTAGACTTTAAGATTAGCAAAAGTGTGGAAAGGTAAATCTACAAACCCACACCCCCAGTACATTGCTTCTTGATTGCTTTCTCTTTGCCGGATTTTCAGGTGAGAGCAAAACCACACCTCTATACGATGCCAAAAATGCTGCTGTTCAGCCAACAGTTTAGACAGCAAAGGGAATCCCACGGACTCCAAGCTGAGGATTTAAGCTGACAAAAGACTCCTCTTTATCCATCACCTGCACTACTCATTTCAGTCCTGTATTTACTGTCTAACAAAAGATCAGGTAGAATTATTTATTGCAAATAAATTATCCAATTGAGTAACACTTCCTCGCTTTTCCTGCACTTTTCATAAAGCAAACCCCTTCCCCTGTTTTTGTGACACCAATCTAATTCTGCAAGTCAGTTTCCAAGTGTATTTGACCAGTCATAAAAATCACATGGCTCTGTTTTCTCTCTTGGATGGAATTACTCAGCAGGGCATAGTGAACCATTAAAAAAGTAACAACCATGCAGTATAAGATGTCTTGCTTGAATATAAATAACTTGTTAAAAAATGCATGCAGGTGTGCATAAGATAAATCTATCTTCCTGAAGCAGAAGTCGGCAAACGAAGAATATGAAGAAACCAAAACAGAACTGGAGAGCTTTCACATCCTTAGATCAACTCTGTTCATTATTGTCCCTTACCACGTCAACAGAAATGGCACTTCTGTATTCTCTGGCAAGGGAACGAAACAAACAATCCCCAAGTTTGGATCAGATCAAGTGAGTGAAAATGGACGGATCGACCATGGTATAGCGAATACTTCATTACTGCACCACAAGTCCAACCCCAAGGCAGGCTGATTGTGCAAAAACAAGTGATTACCACTGCAACTGTTTGCCTTTATGTTAGCAATAACCCAAAACCGACTCCTTTGCAACTTTTAAGGTATGTTACTAAGGCTGAGAGGGCCAAAAAATTGCCTCGCTCGTAGTGCAGGTATACTAATAGATAAACGACACATCAAGAGAAATCTTGTTCTGCAACTACATGTATTTGCTCTGCAGCTAAACAAAAAACTTTCCATTTCACTTTTCAGAGATCGAAATTTTATAGTCACAAAATTAGGAAATGAGGAATGAGTGGACAGAAGCCTGGTATGAATTTCCATAGCTAAACAAATACAAGAAAAATAAATATGCCATTAATTCCATTTCCCAGATGTCACACTACCCTAGCTACGCTTTGACTGTTTTGCTCCAGTTATAAGCTCTTTGGGGGAAAGGAATGTGCAATGCCAAACATTGTCTGTGCTTATTTAGAAAGAGACAAAGGTTAATGTTTTAAATCAAGGTGCCTAAAGTACAGCTCAAAAAGTTGTATTCAAAATTTTACATGCGTGGTGTAACTTAGAAGTACTAATCATAAGCCAATTCTTGAGCATCTAAGTTCAGCATTTTTAAAATCAGGCTACTCCATCTAAGTATGGATTTTCCAGGTAAATTTTAGGCATCACAGTTTGAAACAGAGCTGGGACCGTGTTTAACTAGCTGGAAGCCTATCTAACTGGGAACATGATGTTTTTCCACAACAAAAGGAAGCCAAGAATTTGAGAAACAGTAACATAAATAATTTTTAACAACAGCCATGCAGCTCCTGCACAAAGACAATTTTCTTGAAAAAAAACCCAAACAAAACAAAAAAAAAACAAACCCCCAAACCTAGATCAAGATATGCAAAATATTAATTCAGCTAAAAGTAAGGGAGAATATACGAGAAGCAAACCTCCCAGCACCAGTCCCTATAATCCCATTTGTGCATTAGCCATACAATAGAAGAGAAGAAACAAGAAGCTAAACCCTTCATATATTCGTACTCATTGGTAATCTTTCATATGTGACTGAGAGCAGAACATAATTACATATAATTAAATATAACTAGTACACTAGGTTTTAAGTACAACTATACACTAGTAATATCACAAATTGCTAAAAGTCCATGAGGAAAATGAAATAGTACAGTCCACAGGCAGACTATTTCTAATAGTTTGAAAAAATACATCCCATTGTGCACAGTGAACTGTTAGTTTTTATATAACTATTTCAACAAACATTTTCAGCAAAATGCCTATTGTAGAATTTTAATATAAAATGAGATTTGTAAGACAGATTATTAGTGCTGGTTTATAAACCAGCATAGTATCACCAACTTCATCTAACAGAAGCAAGTTTCAGGATCACAGATGAAAAGAAACCCATAACATTCCTGTATCAAATAGCTTTAGATTCCTCAAAAGCTAATCATATATAAATTGGCAAAGGGATAAAAAAATATACCAACTTTAAGAAAGAGGGGGGATTTAAATTACCAGTGCTTATGTTGTTAGTTTTATTAAATAGTTGACAACTTGCCTGAAATTTTCACACCTTTGTTTTAGAAAAGTCAAGACATTTTATCTAGAGTTTATGCAATGCTTTGGATAACTTTCCAATTTACACCAGTAGCAAGCTCTTAGGTAAAGAAGCTACTCGGATGTTCCAGCGCTATCACCATCAGTAATAACATTTCTGTGTTAAGGGCAAGAACATAAATTGAAGACCAAGTTTTATTAGTACTACACTGAACTTGATGGTAGGATCCACTGATACACAAGTTAATGGGGCATTCCACTTAAAATTCACAATGACCACAGTAAAACAAAGGGAATGCTACACATTGCAAACGATGGAGCAAGAAACTCACAGAAAAAAACCTGTAAATGCCAACAAGAAAGATATTCAAAGTTTACAACGAACGCTAATAAATTTTCTATTAACAAGGCTATACAAAAAGTAAACAACCATCTGATTTACCAAGCTTGGAATACAAACAGAAATAAAGCCGCAACCACACTGAAATGTAATACAAAATTATTTTTAAAAAATGATTGGATCGTACGGTGTTAAGGTTGATGATATTCAATAAAAACTTCATTAACAGTAAAATGAAAGAGGTTACTCAAGATCAAGAAAAACATCATATCTGATATGGTAATTAAAATCACAATGCCCCATATATATGACTGAAATGATGAGAGGAAGTTTATGTGTTGAGTCAGGAAAAAACATTGCTCCAACCCATGTAAAAGCCAACACGTGGGGCCAGGCTCCGAGGACCCGCAATCCAGCTGAACTCCTCTGCAATATTACCAGACAGGGCACAGAGACTACTTTGGTTTAACTAAGAAAAATGCTTCAAGGTAATGAAAAGTCTGTGTAATCAACAAAGAAAACACTGAAGTTAATTTCATGACGTGGTTGATAAACTAAATAAAGTAAGAACAACATTATAAGTGAAAGAAACATGACAAATATTCTAAAATAAGAAAGAGTAATGCCCGGAGGAAAAAAAAAAGTACGATACTAGTAATTTATCACAAACAGTATCAATCAGATCCATTCGGTAGCTGTTATTGTATAGAAATTAAAAATCCCTAGGTGCAGACCTTCATAGGAAAGCCAAGACGCGAACAGTTACCCAACTTTTTTAACGTACCACACAATTTTTTCATCATTTCATCAGTTGTGTAATTCCATACGAAACAATGTTTAGTGTTAGCAGCTCAGATGATAAAACAAAGCACATCTGAACAAAGAATCACCAGAGCAGAGGAGTCAGGTCTAGAAAAATTAAAAGGTGTTGATTCAATCTGAAAAAAATTCAACACTATAAACAAAATAATCTGTGATCTCAACATCTTGTTACATATTAAGTGAGGTAAAGACTCACAGATCCCAACCTTGTGCCAAGAATTCAATCTGATAAATGATGGATGGATATGGTAAAAAAGCACACATGTTAATATAGCAGCTACCAGATCTACCTTCTAATGACTGAAAGATTACCAGAGCCAATGGGATTTCCAGAGGGTCGTCAAGACAGTGAACAAACCTCATCAGTAAGGGATGCTCCAGGTCTGGATGAGAATGACAGAGAGAAGACCTCCAGAGACCCAGAACTACAAAACATTTGCTCCCAAATCACAGGTGAATGATGAACAATAGTAGAAGTAGTCCACCTGTGGTCCACTGATAGCTCATCAGTTACATTTGGAGAACACCCAGTTACTTCAATTGTACGAACCTCTAACTCTCAAACAATATTCACTTTCACACGTATAGTAAGATACTGCTTGTTCATGCAAAAACCAGCGTTTAGATAATTTAAAAAATCCCTCCCTCTCACACCCAACAGCTAATGAGTTTCCAGTCCCATATCAATTCTTGGGCAGTTTTTAGACTTCAAAAATTACATTTCCGAGTAATATAACATTACAGAACATTTCTCCTCCAGAAGAAACAAACTACACCTTACGTGTCTCAACAAATACATTTGGCATTTACTTCCTAACATTTTTGGTAGTTCATAGCTTTCAACAAACGGCACCATTATGCTTTTCCCCTACTGTCCAAACAGCTTAAGTCCTTCACTCCCAGCATCATTGATGGCTCTTCTACTGTCCCACCAGATTTATTTTTTTTAACGCTCAGCTCCTGGCTAGCTGAACATGCTGTCAATTCTCTACAACTCCAACTTCTCTTTCCAGCAATTTTTTTTCCTCCCAGTCCCAGCAACTCACAAATTCAACACCCGGTCATACTCATATTTCTTCTAAAAGCAGCCATGATTGCCCTTGGTCAAAATTATTCTGTACTTTTCTGCAGCCCCAACAGCACTTTTCACAGTCAGGATTATTCTCCACATTGTTGTCTGCAGTCAAAGTCACTCAAAAATTCCTATGGTCCCAGCAGCACTAAAAATACATAACAGCCTCCTTACAATAATGGCTGTGAATCACAGCATTCCTCAGCTGACATAAGTAGTTAAAATAGTTTAAAAAAAAGTTAAAATAAAACTTTTTAAAAGTTCAAGTGAAAAATGAAAAAAGGTTGAAAAGGACTCCCCTACCGTCTAACAATATTAAAGTCTGCCTCAAATTTACAAACGTACTCAGCAACATCAAACGCGCCGGCTTCAAACACACGCGGCAGCTTCAAACCTGGCAGCTTCAAATGCGGCAGCTTCAAACACACGCGGCAGCTTCAAACGCGGCAGCTTCAAACACTTTTGTGGCAGCCATCTTGCACACGCTCAAAAGAGCACAACCTTAGAAACCTTAGGCAGGCACCTTATCCACTAGGCTACACAGAGGCTTTGTTACAAAAAAGAATTATTGGAATTTGCAGACGTTAAATTAGCCCGTAGAGGGAGCTCACACCGTCCCATAAATGTACAATAATTGGAACATACTGTAATTTAAAACATTTCTCTATTAAGCTCTCTGTAGAGAGGCTACAGAGGTCAAAGTAGAGCATTCCTTACTTCACACCAACCTCTGTGTGCCCATAAAATTTCATTCAAATTAGACTCCATTGACCACGTATTTTGTAGCTCCAACAAACAGAAGAAGAGGTGTTTGGCCATGTATTCTCCACAACAAGCAGAGCTTCTCATAATCATCATTTGCACCTGATGTTGGAACAAGAAAGTCTATGTCAGAATACAACAAGAACAAAGATCCGTCGGTCGGAATTGTCATGGCAATGCCCTCGATCTCCCCACACGTTCCTTCTGTTCAGGCAGCAATGGTAGTGCTCTTTTTATAACTTGACTAGAGCTGCTCTGGTGTCTCTCAGGTTTCTGTGCTACATGCAGTGCTTTCAAAGAGTATTATAATAGCGTGCTTGATATTCAAAGGTTGACGATGGAAATTGTTAGCTACTGGATGTTCTTTAATGAAGCCACATGTAAACAATGACCCAAATTCCTCTGCAAATGTGGAACAGAACGACCACTCTACAGAAGAATACATGCAATAAATATGAAGGGAAAAGGAATTTTCTAATTCTGTATTGCAAAAGATACACTGGAAAGAAAGGCATACCCTTATCTGGAAAGGTTCTGAACACATATATTGATTTACATCATGCAAACTGAAACAGCAGAGCACACTTCGTCTGTAAAAAGGAGGTTACCTTCCCTCAGCCTGAATGCACAATAGAGCAAACTGGTGTGCAAGGAAGTAAGAAAAAATGTTAGCAAAGAGACATTTTATTTGACTTAATATAATTTGGGACATTCTAAGCCTTGCACAGATTGATCAGAATTCGATATTAAGTTGTATTTTCTATACCATAACAACACCAGCAAACATTTCATTCTCATGTTGGCTTTGGAAATGCAAGTGCCTACGTCTTTTAGAGATTTGGTGCCTCCCACTTTGCATCGGTAATTTGTAATGTTATTTTAATTTTCTTAGAGAAAATATGATTGTTCCGAGATCCACATACCCATCAAGAACCACGAAGGAAAAGAATATTGGTATGACACATCAGAGCAGGAATAGCCTTTTTGGTTAAAGTTTCCTCTGGCATCCATATAAATCTTGCTAGACTGTGCTATTTCATGAGCATTCAGCAAGATCATATACTTTGTTTTCACCCCCACGCGTCCCATCTACGCCAACGCTAGAAGTTAACCTTTCGCTCTCTAATTATGGAAACCAAACCACCCATCTCCACCTCTTTCCCCCCAGTATTGTAGGATATTGACATACATGCATACATTTTTAATGAACATAAATTCCATCACCTTCAACTTTCAAATCCTAACTTGAAGATCTTGTCTTATACCTTTTCAGTCTCTGTAGCTCTTACTCACCCAGTTGCCTCATAGACTCTTCAAGGCTCTGACCCAGCAACACGTAGTCTTCACGTTTAAACAGATTAATCCAGCTGAATGTAGTTAATTAAGCATGTGCTTTAGTGGTTTCCTGGAACAGAGGAAGAATGAACTCTGTAAGTCAGAGCCGCAAAACAGAAATATTTTTTTAAAAAGAATATTTAATAAAGCTGTAACAAAAATTTTGAGCTGCATATGACAACAAGGTGTATAGCAATGCAGAAAGCGCAGCAGTTAATTCTAACCAGGAAAGCAGCAAGTACTTCTCGCAAATCAATATTTATCTACAGGGTTGGAAACTTTTGGGTGCCTGCAAATCTAGGCTGAAAATCCAGAAAGAACAGGACTTTTAATGCAACCCAAAAATGTATTTCCTATGTGTAAAGTTAGCATTTCCTACTGTATTTTCAAGCATTCCTGCCTCCACTGCTCCTTGAAATCAGAGTTGCAGAACTAAGAAAAACAGGTTTTAAAAACAAACAAGGCTTTTTGCTTCTACTTTTGAAAAGCTCTAATTAAGGATTTGCTCCAGTTTTAGCTGTAGGTCTTGGTGAATAATCACTACACAACTGGTTAATTCATTATTACTGATCTAGTGCAGTCTCACCCACAGGTGCCAGTATAAAGTTTTGGGAACTCATCCTCTCCTCCTTTTCTCACAGAACTTACGTAAAGGGTTATACATTTGATTCCTAGTAAACGCACATAAAGAACAAATCCATTTAGGCTTGCTGATTAATTTTTTTCTCCTCTAGATTTATGTCTATCTAAATTTGATTTCTTGCCTAGCAATAGAACCTTGTTCAATTTCTCCTTTGAAGTGGTTATGTAGAACTTGAGTTTAATGTACTAAATGAAAAATATTCCCACCTTTATACCTTTAAGCAGCTATAAGAAGAAATAAAATTATGTAAAATAGAAATTAATAGCTAATACACTTCACAGAATCCAAAAGAAACCTGAAAAGAGAGCCCAGAGATAAGACTATGAGTCAATGTCTTTTGTGTAAAAGCTCTGTTTTCCATCACTGCATCCATTACCTCCCGTGATGCAGACTGAATAGAAGAATAATGCCTATGGGGAAAAAGGGACCGGCTATGGTTACGGCTATAGTTTAGGCAAAGAATAACGTGTCTGCATCTGCTATCCTTTTTTGAGTCCTCCCAGACGCGGTGCTTGTATATCCATACAAGTCTTCGAAACAGCCAGTTGCTAACTAGAGTTAACTTAGGGAAGAGCATGGGAACAAGGCAGATGTATGGGGTTATTTGCCCAACATTTCCCAGCCTCCAGGAATTTGCTGCTCCAGGAATTTTCTGAGGCAAAGGCTATGTCTGTGCTTAACAGCCCCCACTGCTCTTTCTGATTGCTTTGTGAACTTCTGTAAACTTTTATCATTCACAAAGTTACGTGCATCTGTGAAAGGTACCCCACACAACACGCAGACTCCAGACAAAATCCAGTCATGTACTATTGCTTACAAAAGACTAACTTGCTCTGCATTTCCCTGTAACTACCTATGTCTGACTGGGACAGATTCCGGAGAGTACTTCATAAGTGTCTCCAAGCAATTAGTGTAATTATTTAAGGGCGTCTGATTGGCATAAAATTATAAGAACTACTGGGAAGATGATTAGCAGAATCATGCCTTCCTGGCCGTCAATGTCTAGCGTCACGAGCTGCACGAGGTCTCTGACCCCTGCCAGATATTATACTGGCCTGGACAAGATAAAGTGAACTTCCTAATAAAAGAAATTCTAAAATCATGCATAACTGTAAATTTGCCACAAAGCTTTTATTAAGCCAGTCACATTTCTTTCTAAAGCCTTGGGAGCTGAGGAGTCAGACAGCAGCACTAGTCGCAGCTGCATGAAGGATCATTTGGGCTGTAGCACCTGAACCTTGAGAGACATTTCTTTTCTGGTTGCTTCTTTTTTTTTTTTTTTTTTTTTTTTTTTTTCCCTAATAGGTTAAATATGAAAGCCAGGGAAACTAAATAATGACTTAACTTGTACACACAGTATGTGCTGCTTATGTTTAGGGATGATCTGTGAATGTATTTCACGCAGCAAACATTCTTCATGTAATAACAATGAGCTGAAGACTGAAATTTGCTTTTTGCCTTAAAAGCAAATAAAACAAAATTCCATTTCAGTTGCAGGGCTAGAAGCCTGGAGGTCAGTTTATTCTAAGTAGGCGTCACTGATGGCGGCAAAGATATTTTAAGAAAGCTTATTTGTGTACAATATCCACAGGCCATCCACCTCAACTATTTATATGAATTCTTCAGTTAGTATATAGCTGGGCTAGCAGAAATGAAAAGTCATATTAGCATTTATCATACACTAAATATTCAATTTTTAAAAAAATGGGAACCGGTGATTTATTTTTTTTTAAATGTATGTGCCATTGTAATCTTTTTTAAGGCAAATTTTTAGATACAGTCTTCATTTTTTGATACATACACACATTCATCTCGCTCCAAGGACACATGCAAGAATGAAATAAAAACTTTCCTGTTAAATATCATTACAGTGTAGTAATAATTTTTCTAGAATACAGTTTAAACACCATTTCCAGTGTCCGATTCCATTGTCCTGACGCTGTAATCTCATCTCAGATGTTGTATGGAACTTGTAGCATTTTTGTCTTTTTGTGTTTCTGCCTCTACCTGGTATTTTGACTATACTCGGAAGCAATTTGTTCCATCTTCACTTTTGTTAGGGGTTTTATGTTAGTTTTATTTTTTGCCTTTGCGCTGCAAATTTTGGAATGAAATCCTTGATACTGGCACCGTTTGTCCATGCCAACATTCCCTGAAATCTACTTGACCAGTTTTGAGGGTTTTGTTGGTTTGTTTGTGTCTCAATAGCTCAATTTATAGTGGTCTGCACAAATAGCAAACAGGAACCTGCCCACACCTTCCAATTACAGACTGAGTGCCAACACCTTCTCACAGTTCCTCAGCATGCCTGTAACAGTTCTCAATATTCAAAGGATTACTTGTATTTTAGATGGGTGTAAGTTTGTAGAGGTGGCCAACCAATGAATGTAATTTCACTAGCAATTCTGTATGTTTGCATTTTACAACACTGCATTTTCCATCCACTTTATTAATACAAGGAGATTTCTCAATGCTACAAAAGTCACTTATTTCACTGCACAGCAGCAGGGGAACGAAAAAACAGGTAAAAAAATATTAAAAAACAACCCGAAAACAAAAGAGGGTTTGACACTGCAGCACCAAACACTTGGGTTACTACAGATCCCATCCACAAACTTACGTGCAGATGGAGAGCACAGGAATCCTGGATTGATTCTACCTACCTAGAATGACCACTAAGTCAAAACAAGAGGGCAGCAGCCTACAGTCTTTAGAGATGTCTAGTTTCTGTATTTATAAAGTGCCTAGGATTATAAGCCCATAAAAATAATCATTATTCCTTCTTATTCTAATCACTAATTAGTCCACTCGCACACTTGCAGATCACTTTTTCCAATACAAAAATATCTGTTATTGTGTTTCTTGACTAAATGGATGTTGCAAGTCAACCTAACATGCTGTTTACAGTACTAGGAAATGTACCTGTAGATTAGTAATTGCAGCTGGAGACATCGATCCTATACCAGAAAATCCTGAGCAGAAATCATATTTCACCACCAACTCAACTAATACAACAGCAAACCAAAAAAAAAAAAAAAAAAAAAAATCCAAGCACCTCATTCATAATTATGGAGTTATTCTAAAACAAATAAACTAGTTATCGACAATAGAGAATTCTGCTATTTATATTAAAAATAGTGAAAAGCATAGACAAAACTGAACAATGAGATGCCAGTACAGCTCATCTCTTTCATAACAAATTTCTTCTTGGGATCCAAATAGTTTGTATGAGGAAGTAGGTTATATGTAGAGAGGGTCTGTAACAGGATTATATGAAAGAGGAAGGCATGTCGCATCTGAGATAGTCTAATAACAGAAAACCTTGGAATATAAATGGCTTGTGCGATATAACAAAGATTTTCTGACAAAATTAGATTGTCATTCTAGAACCAAATGCTGAATTACTGAAAACCAACGTCAAACAGGCTTACGCAATTTGCCTGATGATTGCAGGTACAAAAGTCACAGAATACTGTGATCACAGGAAAAAAAGGTCTATAAGTAAACAAACAGCTTAACAATCACATTCAGCAACCCTTCTGGAATAAAGTTCAGGCTGGCAAAATTCTGGGGCCAGAATCTCCTGTCATTTATTGCTGTTTCCCTTGGTAATAGCATCACTGAAATCAATACAATTACATCAGGGGAAAGATGAATCTGCCTTCTAGTGTTTCATGAAGTTGGAAGACAAAATTAATGGAAAGCCTTAATATAATATAATTGACATGAATGCTAGAGTCTGTCCCGCACTCGGATCCGTTCAGCTCTGGTCTGCTGGCATAATAAATAGTTTTCAGAGTACAAAGTTACCTACCAAAGGCTGGGAATTGAGAACATAATTTAACATGAATGACAGAAACAGGGAAAAAAAAAAAATAAAATCTAAGACTTATACTAATAGTATCAGGAAAATGTTAATCGTATGATGATATGTGTAACATTAACTAGGTGTTTGATCTGTCCTCAGTATCAGTTTAGAGCATTTGTAACCATAGAAGCTTATTCAAAACTGAGATATTCCGTTTTCTAGTATTACATTTGACATCATGAGATCTGAATTACAACAGAATAAATTGCTCTTTTGGGGGTGGAGGGGACAGAAATCGGAGTTTGTGGGTGTTTTTTTTGTTTTGGATTTTTGGTTTTTTGTTTGGGTTTTTTTTGGTGTAAAGCAGATAACTCACATGCTTTGCTTATTTGGCAACACCTTTTTAAAAATCAAATCAGACCTTAAGGTCAGGTCTCACTGAACATCCTTATTGGAAGGGTGGGTGGCATCCTTAAGACAATTACCACTTAACAGCACTTCAAAACTACTCGAATATTAAAGAAAAGGTCATACAAAGCCCCCGTGTGCCATCTTTCAGGGCACCAAAACCATAATGGAATCATATATATTAACTCGGTCATATAAATCATTCTTGTTGCTGTTTCTGAGCTGTGGAAACAAACAGGTTTAATGTGCAGTTTAGGCTATTGAGTGGGATCAGGTGGTTGATTGCTATTGGGGGGAGAATCATGACTTCTACTTGTTATGTTTTCCAAAATTACAGCAGGTATAGCTTATGTAAAACTTACATTAAAAGCTTATGAAAAGCTTATGTTCCTATTAGGAAATATTTTTCTTTCAATACAGTTTTAAAGATTGGAAAGACTTCTATTATTATGAATATTATTTTTGCCAAAATAAAAGTGTTGCACCAGCATTTTCCCCCCTCTCGCAGCTCGAATTCCTGCATTTAGCTATTGGAGCCTCTGAAGTAAGACAATTTGCTTTAAATTAGGGTGTTGCATTATTAGTGAGCACATATAGGCTACATCTGTGCATTCAGATTTTAGCATTTTCTAGAAAAGTTTGTCAGTTCAAAAGTAAAACAGGAAGGAATTTTTTTCAGTATGCTTTATATGATTTAGACAGATTTTAACGTTTTGGCAAGGTTCTTTAGAGGACACTAGGAGTGGCTGGTGCACAACAAAAGAAAAGTCAGTTGGCAAGTTTTTAGGGATTTTCAAGACAGTTTCTTTTCTTGCAGTTTCCTGTTTTGAATAATCAGTCATTTTTGATCTCAAACCTCCAAATATTTTGAACAAGGAAGAACTGAATGTATTGTTTTTTAAAGGAACCATTTGCTCAACTTGCATACAAACAGAAGCGGGGGGAAAAGTGTAGAGTTTATTCTTGGAGGTTAGCATCATTCTCTTGCCGCAGCAGCAGAGCTAGATTTAAAATCAGTGCTGGTGGGGAGCAGTGACTCAGTGCTGCCAAAATGATGACTATCGCTACAACTTTCCACTACCAAAGCTGTTTAGTCAAACCCGTGTACAACAGAGTCCATACAAAAGGAGAGAAACAGTGCTCTCATGCAGAAACGTAACACAGATGTGCAAAGGAATTTATAAGTAAAAATCTGAGTTAGTGCAACAGGTAACTGCAACACAATATTGGCTTGGACATCTCTTTATGCAGTAGTCCAACTGAAAGCCTGTTATAAAGGACAATACAATAAAACTGTGTAACGCTCCATTTCTTATTCAAGACAGCTACTTTAAATGTATGTTCCTTGAGCTAATAGATTTGTTGAATGCAAAACTAACTCCTAAAGCATGTAACAGTAGTGCTGTCTCAGATTAACGTTTGAAGGAAATAAACTTCCTGAAATATTAAACCTTCCATGCGTTAACAATATGGCAGATGGCTGAAAACATCTATGAAAAGAAAGTCTCTTTTGCCTTACATTTAGCCATACTTGGCGTCCCTAACGATGACTCCGTCTTAAACATATGTGTTACAGGGAAAGATCCCTTATGAACTAAAACTAGAACGCCTCATTAGACTTCAGTAAACGAAGAAAGGGGTGAAATGCTAATATCCAGACCAGTTCTTTCAGCCTCTGGGCCTCAATCCTACCCAAAGACCTGTGCAAATGCAGGAGTTGGATATTGCCTCTGCAAATAGCAGCATCATGAGCCACAAACAGCTGTGAATAAGTGGTTCATGTTAAGAAGCAGCCCTCTATTACCTGATCATTTTCCTTCTCAACACATACAAACAATAAGGAGCTTAAAAAGGAAAATATACTGCCCTGATTAGAAAACAGTGTAGACATTCAGATTTTTCCTCCATGGTTGGGTTTTATATGATAAAAATTCCAAAGTGCTATTTAAAAAAAGTTTTTGTGCTATTTTTCATATGGGCTATTTTTAGAAACATTAAATAGGTGATAATTTGTCATGTTACTGCTTTCTGAAAGCAGTATGCCAAAGACCAAATTCTAGTTTTGCAGAGATAGAGTTAGCTTTTTTTTTTTTAACTGTTACCATCATAAAAAAGATTGAGACGATATCTTTCACTGGACCACTCCTCACCCCGAATTATTTTCTTTTTGTTTAAATAATTTCTTCACATCTTTTTTCAAACTGTAAGCTTCCATCAAGGAAGACGTCCACTGGATGCAGTGCATCATCTTTCTCCAATGCCACCCTAACAAATATGTGCAAAACTACTTTTCTGCCTGTACTTTTACTGTGATTTGGAGTATTCAGCCTGAAATAGGAGTTCTTACAGTAGCATATTAATTATATTGTGATTCTGTATCTTTAAATCCTAAAAACACATAACATTAACTAAGGCAGTTAACTTACATAAGTCTACTTCATCAATACAGTATTGAATTTTGAGCACAGCTTGGAGTTGTCAGGACCTATTCAAGACAAACTTTCATGTAATCAACATATCATGCGGGATTCAGGTCCCAACACAACATCTGGGGTCATTTTGGACTCCCTAGCAGGTCTGGTCTGCTGCAAGTTACCACTGGTAGGTCACACATAGACCATTGCATGTCATTCCTTGAAGATGTTTCAGGCACCTTAAGTCAGTATGTTTAGGCACCTGAATCATTCTCGCTAGCAAAGGATGAAAGATAAGACAGAGATCCAGCCGCACAGCAGCTGATATAGTTGACATGCACAGTACTTGAAGAAGGTAAGAATTACACAACTTAAGTTTAAGGGTTTCTTATACACTCCAGTGAACACAGAAGTGGCAGCAAATTTTGAATGCCAATTCATGTTGTGTCCACTTTGAAGCACCGAGAGACCAAGGGGTTTCTAGGAATGCCCTAAGGGTGTGTGAACTTCAGTTTGGCTTGCAAGTGCTCTCTCCTAGTGAAGGATGGGGTGTCAGAGGCTGTATACACAGTCAATTCAGCAACCACCTCTCCATGACTCTGAAACGCTACATGGAAAAACAGCCTTTCAGACGCTGGCCAATACAGGTCAGCAACAAGACAGATCTTTACAACGCTGTAAACGCAAATCATTTTGCCATCCTTGTAAGTTTACTGCTATTCTAATGTTTTCGATTGCACCTGTGGAGGTGCGCAAGAGTTTAACTTTTGTCTCATTTGTGTTTTTCCCTCTATGTCTGAAAGACTTTTTAGTTTGGAATTCTACCTTCACACGCCAGAGATTGACAGCAAAGGGTAGTTACATCCATGATTTCTTTCAAGTTTACATTTAAGAACTATCCTTTACGTTAAAAGAAAGAGTGGCAGAGAGAAGCATATATCTGATAATCGACAACAAATGGTCAGGAATCAAATTAACCTAGAAACAAGACTCTTTAAAAAAAATATTCCAAAATATAATATATAATAAATACACGTTACATAGATATACTGTCATATTACCTGAGGGTGTCACCCCTCCGGGGGGTTGCCTGCCAGGCTCAGACCAACTTTGAGACAGCATGACTGCAGCAGTCCCTGGGAACCCCCCCCGGCCCCAGGACCGCAAGAAGAGATCCTGCCCCAGCCTCACATGCAGTAATATAAGACTGTATTTTGGGTTTAATAATTTCCATGTGATGCATTTTACTTCTAAGAAACACCCCATGCTTTTAAGAAAGGTCACTTAGCTCTGTCCGGGAAATTCTCAGTCATCAGGAAGCAGGTGTAAAAGGCCTATGTATTTACATATGTACGCTCAGAAGGGGAGAAAATGGGCTGTATTAGAGAACATCGGAAGAGACAGAAGTAGAGGTGACAGTTTAAGTATTAGAGGCAGAATGACCAGTATTGTCATTAATGTAAGGTATTCTCCAGCTAAAAATCGATTATGCAGTCATTTCTCAGGAAGATCACTTACGAACTCAATTCAGATAATTTTTCATGTCCTACAGGTGGAAGCCATGCTAATAGACGGAAATGAGGGTTCTCCCCACTTGATGATGTGAATATTAAGGAGAATTAAAAATTCTTTCTTCAGAAGAACTGATTGAAACACCTGCGATGGGCACCGCTGCAGGGCTGGTTTAGCTGGACCTCACCCGGACTCTCGACTACCGGGTGTACTGCAACAAAAGCTGCTGTATTTGTACAGTCACTCAAACCTAAACAAAACATTTTTTTTATTCAGCATAGCAAAAACTAGATTATGGAATAAGACTCCTCTCCTCTCTGAGTATTTACCGTTTGCTGGGCAATGAATTCTGGCTCAATTCTATTCTATTCTGTCTGAATGAAGGCTGACCCTGAAATGACCAAACCAGTAGCCTAAACAGCCATGGAAATAACTTAAGGCATTTTCACCCTCCATTTAGTTTAGATGTTTCTTACTGTTAGAACTGCTATTCCTACAGGATTAATTATAAATAGTTATCTACTGATATCTACAGTAATACATTTTGCTTCTGAGCATGCACCACTGAGTTTTATAATGGGTTGTGTATACACTGCAAATGTTAAACAATATTTTCATTGATAAATGACAGGCAACTTGTATTTGCATTTCCTGTGAGATTTAATGATGCGGTGGGATAGCTGTAAGGAAACTGGGAATTAATATTAAGACTTAGTGCCAAAGCCACCCCCAGGACAGCAGGCACATTGCTCATTAACTTAATAGAATTTGAACCCATTTACTCTATGCTATACTTTGGTTCTTGGGATCAAAAGTCGCTTTGTTTTTCCAATACCCTATGTAGAAACAGAATGGAGTGAAATAAGTATCAGGTCTCTTTACTTTCTCCAAATGCTCCATTTTTCTACCTGGAAGTAGAAGGTTCTTCCAGCTTCCCAGGTTGCCTCAGAGCCCTCCCCTGCCACCAGCCATGGAAAACTGATGCTACAAGTTCACACTTGGAAGAGCAATAAAACCGGTCCATCCTCACTGACTTTTTTCAGACCAACTCAACACCACATCGGCACACACACGGAGCTAATTTCCTCCTCTCCACTCACTCATGAGCTGCACTGCACTTTTGGTAGCAAAAGCAAGTTGTTCACACCGATAGGGAAGTTGAAGCAGATTAGGGGAAGCAAAGGAAACCAATCTAGGGAAGTGATCCTGCCCCACATCTATCACCCAGAACCACTCTGCAACAATGATGCTTGTAACACTTGCTTCAAGAGTGCTTAAAAGCTTTAGGAAAGCCGCTGTTACCTAGGACACATCTACTCAAGAGTTAGCTGAAACTTAAAGCTGAGGATGGTAGCAGGAATAGAACTTTTTCATGAAAGCTTCAGTTTATAATTTCTAGAATGTTAAAAACAAGACAAAAAGGAACTGAAAAAAATCATTCGCTTTTTATTTGCTGAACAGTTTTACTTTCAAAACCAAACTAAGGTATTCTCTCTTTAATACCAAGTCCCTCCAAGATTACTGAAAAAAAAAAAAAACCAAAACTTCCCATGTTTACAAGCTACAATATAGTTCTAAATGATACCATATATTCCTCAGTCTCCTCATTTTTCATGGTAACCTAGAATTTGATTTTCAAAGTTCAAGGTGAAGGAGTTAAGTGGCCATGCTTCCAACCACATGGAAGCTTCAAACTTGTTTTTGGTTTCTCCCCTTTCTTCCTGTGAGCCTTGTCCACGGCACAATCTGCTGAATTCATTTTACATTGATATTTTAGTGTTTCTTCTTCTCATAGAATTTTAATGTGTTTAATCTGACAAATTCAAACCTAAAATATGCACAGACCCATTTTTCTGAGCTGTTTTGAAATCTTAGAGTCCGTGCCTGTCATACTTTCCCTGAAATCTGTACAACTACACCTGATAAATATTCTCATGTAAATGAGAAGAAAATGTCTCTCAAGTTGAATATTTCCAATCCTCTGTAAGTGGACATACAGTGGGAAGCAGTGTCACGGAAAATTAAGAGTTAAAACAAGCTTCCTAAAAGGAGAAATTTGACTATGATGGAGCACTAGCACTGACCGAAAATAAAAATTATTCCTGAAAAAAATGGTGTCTTTGCATTGGTGATATATAATAAAAGTTTTCATGTTGGCACCCATGGGAACAAAACTGTGCAGGAGAGCACAAATGCCCACGTCTAACCTAAGCTAGGACCTTCTTGGTGGCCCAGATCTGTTGCTGAATAACATGCTAGGAACATGCAGGAGCCATTGCATACGCGTTTGGACTAAACCTTATCAAATACATATTGCTTTACCATTTCTTATATCAGTGTAGCATTTGTAGGCATTTACTAAGGAAAACAGACTCCTTTAACAGAGACTTACAAATGAAATTTAGAAATTATTTTTAAGAACACTCTCATCATCACAAGCAATTTTTGTCTGTGATATTACCAACCCAGCACCACATACCACACACTACCTCCACTCCACACAGCATTCCCACTGGTATCAGTAAACTGAGAGCACTCTCTAGTGTCTGGTCATTACATGACCTGTTTCATTATGTAGTGTGTAAATGGGCTGAAATCAAAACCTTATTTAAGCTGTGAGAGTGAAACTGTGTGCAACCCCAAATTTCATGGTTAACTGTGTGTAACTTAAGCAGTACTTGGGTGCTGTCTGGAAGCTAATGTATGTTTATGCTCAGAAAATTGACAAAGAAAAAAAAGCATCTTCAAGAGCACTTGTACAGCAATTCTGCTCTCAAGATGAAATTCACACCTGTGCAGCAAACCAGTAAAATGGAAACTAATGGCATCTAAATCTTTGCAGTATCTCTACATCGGACAAGTTTTGCCACTTTCTCTCCAATCCCTTTCACGTAGACTTAGTTAAAGAAAAAATTGATTTTACTTTAGTCAAAAGAAAGATATTTTACATTTTGTTCCACTTGGGCTTTGCAATCCAGTTCATGAGAAAGTTAGCTTACATTTCCCACCCTACATTTGTAACTTGTCAATCAGATGCGATTTGTTTTTTTCACAAATTATATTTCAGCACATGAACATATTCAAATGTTGAATTTATTTATCTAGTCAAAATCCCTGTCTGGCACCACTACTTAAGCCATCTTAGTGTGAAGCAGATGCAGGAGTTTGAACTAAACTTTCCACAAAAGCAGATGTCCAAGCACCTAACTTTACTGGAGCAGTTTTGGGTGGCCTGTGCTAACTGCTCATGGGGAGGCTGTTCGAACTGGACATTCAGGTTTTCAAGAAGGTTTGTCATTCAGGTTGCTTTCTCAGTATAGTAACATCCCTGCTTAAAACCAATAAATATTGAAGTGAAGCTTTTAAGTAAGCCAAAATGAAGATTAAACACCACTAGAAGTGTGATGCTGAAAAGAAAAATTACTATTATTTCTTTTTTATTAACAGAAGTGTTGTCTTGTGGGTAAGGCCCAGGGCCTGAAGGAATTTAGATTCATTCCCTGTGCTGTCACAGACCTTAGCTGTGACCTCTGGCAAGTCATTAAATTGCCTTGTCCTCAATTTCCCCCTTTGAAACAGGGACAGATGCAGCTCCATCTGTACTGAGGGATGTGCAGCCATGTGGCCACAACTACTTCATGCAATGTGGCAACGTAAGTCAGTGCAGGTACTATGGAGGAGGTGTAATTCCTTCTTTGGACCCTTTCCCCTCCAGTAGAACAGTCCCCCCATAAAATGGAGATCCTCATCTGTCTTTTATCCAAACCTTTGTCCGGCTTGCCAATTTACCATTTCAGACCAAGAGTTTTTCCTCACCATGTACCAGCAAAATGGCCCTTATCCACAGTTTGCACGTACAGGCACCCCATCACATCCAGGAGCAATAAACACAATTTTGATTAACCCGTCTCTTACTTTTTCATTCACTGAAATGGCACCTGTCCTAGCCCAAAGGAGGCCCTGGCATGCTGTTACTCAGAACTCCTGCTTCCTGATACAGGAGTTTAAATTAAGGTGGGTATGGCCCCGGGGCTGCAGAAGCCAATCTCTTTTTCTTACTAATCAGCTACTTATGGAGGCAAAAGGATCTGGTGCACACCACACTTTGGCTCTTAAATGAGCTGCCATTTCCACAAAGGCCACCAATTCTGAATGACAATGTACAAATGGGCAAACAGTGACCTTGTGTAGCACGTCCTTCCAAATACAGAATGGCCTTAACAAAGCCTGTATAAGAATAGGCTATCGTTTCACTTAAGTGTGTTTGTTTAGACCCGTGGACCTGTAAGAATGGCAGCAGAGGGAAAATATGCAAGATAAATTGTTCTGTGTCTCGGTAAGACACATGCAATCACAAAGGAGGAGAGAAAGAAGAGTTGAAAACTGACCTTCCTTAGCTTGAAACTGCCTGTAGGAGTCCCAGGACAGGTTGTTCTGACATTCTTTTAACATCGTTTCATCAGCACAGCCAAAACTAATCACAAGAATATTACCCGATGACAGGTGCATTTATTCTGTCAATTAAATCAGATGGTTAAATCGAAATGTGCCCCAAATCTCTCTTGTTTGCATTATCCATATTGGCATTTCTTGGCTGTGGTTCATTGCTGGCTGGAAGTCATCCAGCCCCTGCAGAGTCACTTTGCAATACGGTGCCAGCAAGTTTC
Source organism: Vanellus vanellus (assembly GCF_965231255.1). Taxonomy (NCBI): domain Eukaryota; kingdom Metazoa; phylum Chordata; class Aves; order Charadriiformes; family Charadriidae; genus Vanellus; species Vanellus vanellus. Next base: position 3,862,002 of record NC_138907.1, read on the forward strand.
CATGCTCTGCAGCAGCGGTTACACTGAGACCAGAGTGGTCCTACAGGACTGACCTGAAATGTTACATTGTTTCATTAAGATTTATTTAAGGGGGGGGGTGGGAAAAAAGAAAAGAAGAAAAAAAAAGAAAAAAAGAAATCGCTCTCAGTGAAGGAGACTTAGATCAATGTTTTTGAAATGGAAAAGGATATATCACTGCACACCTAACCACTAGTGACATACATGCATTAAAACAGAGAACAGAATAGAGACTTTTCACATTACCAAACAACTACTATGTAAGAATACAAAGTGAAATGTAACCTTCTTTAAAACACATTTTCTTTGGGGCAAAAAAAAAAAAAAAAGGTGTTGCTCCTAATCTATCAGAAAGGTGAGAAAAGCAATGGACATTAAGGTATAACTGCAACAGAAATCAACAAGAAGAACCAAAGGACCATCTCCTATTACCTAATTACCCAAGGGTCTCCAAGTAGAGGGTGAGTTTACATAAAATATTTGTTGTAACGACAATTGCAGAGGAGCAAGCTAAGGACGTGGCCAAGTTTTTCATTTAGGTTTTGTGGTGTACATGCCAGCGTATTTCAGCTGAGATTTCTCTACCCTGCAGTAGTAGTGACTTTGCATTACCTAAAAATTAGACCTCTTTTTTTTCCACTATTATATTTGTATGTTAATAATTTGTCGCGTGTTCAACTCACCCCTTTAATAAAGAAGTCATACTCCCTTTTGTCACCAAGGAGAAACGCACTACAGCAGGATGCTCAATCCCAAGGAAATGTTATTTTGGCAGAACATGTAGACACGGTTTGCAGTTTCACCTCCGCAAGAAACACCCATCGACCCACAGAATCACAGAATGGTCAGGGTTGGAAGTGACGGCTGGAGATCATCTAGTCCAACCCCCCTGCCAGAGCAGGGTCACCTACAGCAGGTTGCACAGGACAGCATCCAGGCGGGTTTTAAACATCTCCAGAGTTAGAGACTCTACCACCTCTCTGGGCAGCCCGTGCCAGTGCTCTGCCACCCTCAAAGTAAAGAAATTCCTCCTCATGTTTAGATGGAACTTCCTATGTTCCAGTTTGTGCCCATTACCTCTTGTCCTATCACTGGGCACCACTGAAAAAAGAGTGTTCCCATCTACCTGGCACCCTCCCTTTAAGTATTTACAAGTATTGATAAGATCCCCCCTCAGTCTTCTCTTCTTCAGACTAAAAAGACTAAATTCCCTCAGCCTTTCCTCATAAGAAAGATGCTCCAGTCCCCTAATCATCTTTGTAGCCCTTTGCTGGACACTCTCCAGCAGATCACTGTCCTTCTTGAACCGGGGAGCCCAGAACTGACGCAGTACTCCAGATGCGGCTTCATCAGGGCAGACTAGAGGGGGAGGATAACCTCCCTCGAGCTGCTTGCCTGATCTCTTTCCTAGGCTCCAGCCCCATCCTTTGCCACTGCAACCTTCCCAATTTGGAATGATCTCCACCTGCCAGCTCTTCTGTAGCAGAAGATAATGCAGAACACATTGCTGAACGCAGTCCCGTATAAAATATGGGTCAAACCTCAGAACTATAGTCAATATAAATGGAAGGATAAATACATGCAAACATTGTTTTGTTACATATTCTCTTAACTTTTGCTTGATAGCCTGAAGCAATTCCCCTGCAGTCTGTCTGATTTTGCAAACATTCAGGCACTTGTCCGTGGGTAAAACTACTAGCAAGACAGGTCTCTCTAAGAGTTTCCATGTAGTCAGGTAACTATCTTCTACTGCTAGGTTTTTAAAGCTTGTTAACTTTCTTAAACTGATAAATAACAGGCTTAATCTGGCAGTCAGGAACATCTGTACAACTCACTGGAAAGCTGATGTGAGTTTTGAATACCACAGAATATAATCCTATAAAACATCCATTAAAAATACATGCATATTTTTCCTTTCGGTGTATGGTGTCTATCTAGGCAGTAATGAGTACTGGACAACACGCTAGTCTGCAATTTTTCAATGCATTACATTTCTAAACCATTCACAAGGATTTAGCCGCTCATTTCCCACTGACTCTAGAGGGGCTGGTATGGCTAAGTGCACAAAAACATTTTGAAAGTTAAGGAATGCAATTTACCTTTAATTTGAAGTTCACCAGTTCAGTGTAAGGCTTAGGGACTACAAAACAGGAAACTAAGAATTTATTATTTAACTGTCCCGTTTATCCAGAAGGCCAATCATGTAATGCTATACATTCACGCACATGCAGCCCCCAAGTTCCAGATTTGGCTGCCTGTGTTTAATGCTATTTCGGATATGCTGTGGCTCTGTAACCTTGGATCAGACTGCTGTAAAAAGAGCTGTGTGAGGAAGAGCTGTGAGAAGCCTTGCCAGGGCTTCCTCCTCTTTGCTATATTTATAGGAGCTGCAATTGTGGTCAGGAGGTCTGGATCTTGTCCTCCATCCTTACCTCAGCTATGACACTGATGTAACTGTGCCGGGCCACAATACCTTGACAATTCCGAACTAACTTGCCTTCCTGGCTTGACCTCAGACCGACAACTTTGCTGTGGATTTGCCTGGTGATCTGTTCTTAACACTGCTTACCATCACCAGACATCACCTTTTCCTGTCACCGGACTGGACCTGACCTTGGCTTGCTCTGGCACTGTGGGACTGTGCCCTTAATCCGTGAGACCGCTGCCCCTACCAGCCTTGCTGTCACCCTCAGTTCCTGGCTTGCCTGGAGCAGCCCACCATTGCTGCTCACTGGCACAGAATAAACACAGTATGCATTTCTATCTCGAAAAGAAAAACTATTAAAGTGAAGCCACCTTTGTTCTAAAGGTACTGGAGCACCACAGGGTGTCATTCACAGCAGCGTGTGCCTCCAAACATGATGAAGTAATGACAGCACAGGGAAGCAAGAAGTCTTATGTCAGATCCACACAATAACTCTGACATCCCAATATTTTTTACTGCGGTAGTCGTAAAACAAAGTAAAAATGCATAATTAACCATTCCTATCAATTTCCCATTATTCACCTTTTATGAGAAACATCATAACAAGGCACCACTTCTAGTATAATATTCAATACCTGAAAATTAGTTCATGACCCATTTTCTGATTGATGTTGTTCACATTCCAAAGCAAGTTATAAGCTAATAAACATCATAAATCTACTTATTATTATTTAAAGACAGGGATTAAAGAAAACTAGGTGCTGATTATTTCATCCCAAGGCCAAAGTCAATTCTTATATGTGTCCTAAAGCATGAAACAAACTTTTCACATAAGCATGAAATTGTAAGACTACGGCTTTAAAGTGGCAAGCACACATCAGTTTTAAGCAAGAGAAAGCTATGTAGAACAGGACTCTATATAAAGGGTGACAATGCTTATCTTCTCAGTGCTGTTGCCAAAGACTTTCTTTGTGCTCCGATTTGTTTTGATACTACTTCCTAATTAATCTACCCTTAAGAAAGCCAGTAACATTCAGCTACGTAAATTACCTTTATTTCCCTAGCTGTGTACTTTCATCAACATTCTTAGTGGGGAATTCTGCAAACAGTGTTGTATATTTACAACAGGAGAATTTTAAAAAAAGAATCTTGTATGTGCACATGTAGGTCCTAGGATCAACACAAGAGAGAGCTTTAGCCACCTGAAACATAAGAATGTTTAGAATTTTTTTTAACATAGCTATCTAAGTTAAAAGACTATTTGTGGCCTGCAATACAGTTGGTTGCAATTCTGTGCATGAATAATGCACTCTTACAATTAATCAGCCACAGTAATTTTAAAGCTTAATCAATGGTCTCATTTAAAAAAAAAAAAAGTTTAAAAGTTGCCTTTTCTTGTAGCTCCTAAAAGTGTAGAGAAAATATTAATGGGTCATTCAATCTTAAAACCCACATATTTTTACCATTTTTAACTAGTTCCACTGGTCGGATACATCCTTACTTTATATATCTCTATATATTTCAGAGGGTTATCCCAATATAAGAGAACATTCAAGTCCCTCCCAACAACTGATGGGTAAATTCAGTTTATTTTAATGTCACACTTACAGAATATAAAGCACATTTGGGAAACTGTGGAGATTTTTAAAGCCAAAATACTAGATCAGCTGCTGAGAGACCTTAACAAAGAGTTGGTGTAAAAGTACTATTCTCATGCAAGGCCATGCAGAGGAGACAGTAAAAATACATAAGAATAACCAGAGAAAATGTAAAGCAGAAGTCAAAGCATAATTACCATTTGCTTTCATTACATAAACCCACAGCTTTCCTGAGACACTTACTAATATCTATGATTTTAAAAATAGTATAATATGCATATACATCTATTCCTCTAACATAAATTATATATCTGTTAAATTACACATTGTGTTTAAAAAAATACAAACCCCCCCACATACCATGTTTTTATTTTCTCCTGCATTCCACATCCTTCTGATCTACGAATAAAGCTAATGCCCATTTAGGGGAATATGTTGTGGGATGGCAGTACAGCAATATTAAGTAAGGCAACCATATGTTTCCTCCTTTTGCCATACTGTTGTCGACTGCCCCTGACTCTTGGTGGATTAGATCCCTTATCAGTTTGCCTGGTGCTGCTGGAATGCCTTTTGCAGGTGTTTTGTTGATATAATGCAAAACATAGGTTTCAAAAAGCTGAGCTCCCTAGTACATAAAGCAGCATTAGCTCCTTGTTTTCCCTTGTGATGCAGCCCGCAGAGGTCTGGTCTAGGCTCTTACTTTTCAAAATTACCTTAAATATCATCATCTGAGTGAATGCCTGCACCCTGAAAAGAAGGACTAGGATATTCAGATCTACATGATTTTCATCATATTTTTTATTTTGTTTTCAGGTAATTGGTGAAAGCCAAGTGACAATAGACTGATATTATCGTATACAGCAAAGATCTTTTTCCAACAAGCTTCGCTATCTTAAATGCTAACTGAGGACTACCCACCTACAGCACACAAAGTAATGAATCTTTCTTTAAGTACAGTGAGAGTCAAAGCCTCGTTTAAAGGTAGTATTCCATTTTAATTCCATTTTTGTCCAGCTTTAAAAGCAGCAATGAGGTAAAAATGTATCTAAAGCAAAGAAGTGTATCAGCTAAACATCAACACCAACTTAACCCACCATCAGAAACTATGTCATCCTGGGAAGATTTTGTGGGTTTTCATGGTTCTGAAGACCCTCACCTCTCTGCGCTTATTTTCTACAGAGATTAAAGTGTAGGCACACAGTGTCTTGAAGAAGAAATCAACAAAAGGGAGAAAATAAAAACAACAAAAGTGGAGAAACTCTAAGTTTATATTTTTATGTTAATGTGCTGGTAAGAAAAGGGCCTCATTTGGGAAGTCATAAAAAAAAAAAAAAAAAAAGCGTGTTAGCAGATCTCTAAGTTAGAGCACAGAAGCTTTCTCCGCAGATGGAGGATTTAAAAGAAGTAAAATGATAACCACATAGTCGAGAGACTAGAAAAGAGACCTTGATGTTTGATAGTTGTAATAACCTGCAGAGTGCTCTAATGGCTCAGGGATCAGGTGCAGAACTACAGCAATAACAAGAGCTGAATAATTATCTCAGCCATATCTGTATAACCACAGTCCCAGAGTATGAACTATATAAGGAGGCTTCTGCTGCCTCTCCAAGATTTCCTGAAATGTTAAATCACTGAATTGGGAGCACTTCCAGCATTAGTACTGCCCAGTTAGAAAGAAATAAAGCCCAGAATCCTCTAGTGGCAGTTCTAATGTCTTTGTTAATTATGAATTATGGGTAAACATGCAGACTCACAGAGGTCACGGCTGTCAGCAACAATACTTTTCAAGAAGGATTTTTATGAGGGTCTTTTTCATTTTGCCATAATGTCCTTTATATATACATAAAACGCACCAAGAATACAAAAAATAGTGTTTGTTTTTAGGGAAGATGTAATTATTTTTCACTTGTTTTCTACCCTCTGTACAGTCACGTATCCGCTGCCAGTACAACCCAGTTCATAACTATAAGCTCCTCTGTGAATAACAACAGCTGTACAGTTCCAAGGACCAGGCAGAAAGAGTCACCGGGGCTGGGGTTAGGTTAATGATCAGACACTCTGTTAACAAGAAAGTAGTGGTTTTCGCAGTGAACGGCCAGTCAGGATCCCATCAGCTGTAGTCACCTTTCACACAATAGAGAAACAAAAGCTGCATACAGTATGCTTGATTAACCTCACTTAAATGGCAACGCTGATCTCAAATCTGTCCCAGGAGTGTATATAAACAGGATTAAAATTATATTATGTGTGGATCCTACCCAACAAAAGCAACTGGCACAAAATCATTTTAATTAGGTGGTAGCGGCTGTAACTCATTCAACTTTGGCATTAATTCTTCTCTGTCCCATCAAAGAACTTTTGGGACTCACTAAATTGTGGAAGGAACAAAATAGATTTAAAGATAACATTGAACAACATCTTGCCGTAATTGTTGGCCAGTTTGTAAGAAGGCTACAGGGAACTCGGAGGACAACATTAAAAATAGCCATGTGAAATTCTGCACGGAGGGTATAATCTTAGAGTTTTCAAAGTAGGTCACAGACTTGTAACAAATTACAATGGAGTTTTTACATAAGTAAAATTCAAAAGATTCTTGTCCAGTTTCTAAGAAACGTATTACTGCTAGCTGAGTTGCTTGAAATCTCTCCATAAGTTGAGAACCCATGAGACCTTCAACGACACATGGTTTCAGCTCAATTCTGAGCCCATGAAAATAAAATCGTAGAATAAGTCTTCGCAGAATTGCAGTCTTTAACAAAATGCAAAAAGAGAAATTTCTTCTGGGTTTAGATAAATTTTCCTCATTTTGTAGGGACAATGTAAGCTATCAGGCATACGATAGTTTTTCTGGGTCAAAATAAGCTGAACTCCTATAAACCCTTGTGAGCACACATATGATAGCCATAGTCTAGTAATGCTGCTATGGTCTGCATTTATCCATTCTCACTCTTGTGTCCCAAGGAAACCAAATCTTAAACGTATTCTTCCAGAACACACAGGGTTTTTCCCAAATAATGACAAATATTGTAGAAAAACAGAAACAAAAAACTCCCTGAAAATTAATTAAGAACCTTGAAGATTTGTCACAGCACTGTTGATGACCAATAAAGTTTAGTCCTCTAGATTATGACAGTCTTGAATGGATGAAAATTTCTCAACTTTATGCCATATCAGAAAATATAGGTTGTGTATTTCAAGTGGTCAATTAATACCAACTCTTATCATACAACAGAAATCTAACCTTGGCTCATACCACTGGCAATAGGAAATTAAGGTCAAAATTATTCTGCCTTGGTTATCAGAGGTAAATCTTTTTTTCCATAAAAGTTTGTTAGCATCAACTTCTCTAAGGTGAAGAAAATCTGGCAAAGAAAAACAGGAGGTAACTACAAAGCCTCCGCACTTTCTTAGAAGCAATAACAATGGCAGAAAAAAAAATAAATCAGAGAGGTTGAAATCCTTATCACTTTCCTTGGCACAGACTATAAACCCATGTAATCTGCAATATATTCCATAGGGGGCACATTGGCAACATGGGAATGTCACAAGTAGAAAAACATATTTTTCATACCAAAATAACACTAGCAGGTAAGAAAACTGACCATTATGTTACATAATAAAGATAAGTCATGTGTACTTGAATAGTTAACAGATGGACTAATTAGAGGCTGAATTATTTGTGGTATAACTGATAGCTGGTGAAATCAAGGTTACTGAGGGAAATGGACTTGACTTTGGAAAAAACAGAGGGTATTTGCAGGGCTAAGGCAAACTGCTTCTCAAAAGAAAGGGTTAACAAGCAATGAAAGAACAGAAGTGCATCTAATTAGAAGTCATACCAAGGCATGCAGAGAGAATACAAGGGTAAGCAAATGGCAGAGACCACATTTGCGTGCAATACATGAAGCAGCAAGTGTGGAATAATATATAGATAACCAGTATGAAGGGCAAGGTGTCAGGCAGGCAAAATAAGCTTCCATCTTAAAAAGATGTGTTATTTTTGTCAAAAATGGTACGAATAAAAATATACAGGCACATATAGACAAAACCAAAAACGTGAAGGTGACAGGATACCTGTTTCAAGGCATCTATGAATAGGTATGTTGTACAATGACTTGGTTCAAGACACAAAAAACACATGGATAAAAGGGAATTTTAAGAGAGAGAAGTTCAACGTCATCTCATTTAAAATAGTTCATTAACTTGCATGATGACCTTTGGAAATACCTCCTTCCACCAGACTGCTGGTATAAAAAAATGCCCATGGGAAAGATAACACTGCGACATGCGTGGGCATTGTTGTTTAACCCCCCAAAAATGCATAAAGGGCCTAAAATGCAGAACACACGACTGAGCCAAGAATTAGCTTTCTACGCTAGCATCTACTATTACATATTCGTGGAGCCCTCCTGTAGTTGAAACCATCACTCTCTGGGCTCACGTAGCACAGACAATGTTAAGAATAAAAAGGAAATACTTCTAATTGTTATACTTGCAAACCATTTTGCAGCTGTAGCTCTGGGTCAGCACTCACCAACAGACTGTAGAATCCATGTAGGAAACTTAAGAATAAACAATATTGTGTACAGCATTGCTCAGCCTTCAAAAATTATCTTGAAATTGCAAGATACTAATCAAAAGAGATGTAAACTAGGAAGGACCTTCTTTCAGTGGGCATGCATTTGAGAGCACTTGCAAGTAGTAGAAACAAAGCTAAAAGAAGAGGAGTGTAAAATTGGCCAAGTACTATCTATTTCTATAGCAAAATTTGACAAGCTCAGATGAGAAGCACAAAGTGACTCACCCGTACAGAAGGCTTGAGAGAATAATTCCAGATGATCAGGGAAAAAAGAAAAAAAAAGCTGAAGCACCTCCAAGAATACATATATAGATATATATACACACACACGTGTGTGTATTGAGACGATGAAGATGAAAATGCTACATATAAAGGATTCTTGCACAAAGACGACCATGCCATAATAGTCCACAGCAGGAGGGCAGAAACCTTAGGCATAATCCACAGTGCCCATTTGGGCATTGAGAAAGGGAAGAAAACAGCCTAAGGTATTTTATTTTAGTCAGGTTGAATGATGCCACATAAGGTCAAGGGTTAAATCCAAACTCTAGTGTAAAGTAAATGGCTGAACTACAGTGAAGAATCCTCTTTAGGTATGAAATGCATTAGTGTAAATACAACAACAAACACACGCACACTGGAATCACATCACATTCCTCAGGTTTTGGATCTAAGATTGGCACATTTCTATTTCAGTTCAAAGAAAAAGGTCACCCCTGGAAAATGGATTCCTTTCCATAGGGTTTGGTCTAACACACCATTGACACCGATGGCATCTTTTCATTGACCAAAACGAGCTTTCCAACAGCATCTTCTGCATTTCTAATTGAGTTGCCAGATGACGCTGTAGCAGCAGTATAATCACACTTTATAAAGCATATTTGTTTGGAATGGTATCCCTGATGGGTTAATATCTCCTAAATAGGTCATGATTTCTCTCTTTTCTAGGTTGCACACAACATCTAATCCCCCAGCAACATGTTATTTAGGGGCACTGTCTCCGAGACTTCTCTGAGGCCCCAGACACACACACACACGTACAAAATTATTTTGGAATTTGGTGAATTTTTTGACCCATAAAAACCAAGTGGAACTGAAGTAGTTGTAAAAAGTTATAGAAGTACTTAGAAAAGTTATAAAAGTAAATTATAAACAGGTTCTAAACAAACCAGCAAACCATTACCTTATATCTACCCTTTCTGACCCCATAGCCAGCAAAGACAAAGCTTTGTAAGGAACGTACTGGATACATCATTTTGCCCATGGCAAAATAAATACAGGGAGGCTGTCCAGCCTCATCAGTTGATCCTGTTTTTTGGCAAGAGATGCTGATCTCAGATACGGCCCCAGAGCTGTTGATCGGTCTCATGTAACCAACTATACAAATAGTTAATTTTTTCAAGCTGACAACCAAACTTCAAAAAACCTCACAACAATACTAGTGGCTTGGATCAACCCAAGAATAGTCTTTACAGCAAAACAAAATTACCATTTCACACTCTAAGAAGGAAATTAGATTTGTTACAAAATGAAAGCACTTTGTTGCAAAATGTAGAAATGAAACATTTCTAGGGTGGGTGAATAAAAAAAATCTATTGAATCTGAACTGAATTCACAAATACTTTTGGCTCCTCAACTTCACACAATAAGCCTCTTGGCTGATTACTGCAATTCTTAATTAGGAATGAAGCCGCACTCACTGAACGAGGGCAAGCATATATATCACAGATGTTAACACCCTGTGGAGAACACACTGAGCACTCTTTTTTCCTGCACCGATTTCCCCCTGCCATAAACTTAGCATATATGAAAGTCTTTATGCTGGGAGAGGCCAACCATAGTCCACGAGACTGGCCTTCACCAGCAGAGACAATACCTAGCCTGCAGAGGTGCCACAGTCCTGCTCCCAAAACTGCGT